>NW_020798402.1:0-23634 GCF_002237265.1 Aspergillus thermomutatus
CCCTTTGACATGTCGCTAACTTCAATAGCGTTCTACGGTCTTGGTCTCAACAACTCCATCATCCTGAGTGCTATCGGGTGGAGCGGCGGCAAGAATGTCTACGAGGTCTTCTACAAGAACGCCGTCGGTAACCTGATCCTGATCTGTGCGGGTGCCATCCCCGGCTACTGGATGACCGTGGCCACCGTCGACACCATCGGCCGCAAGCCCATCCAGCTGGGCGGCTTCATCATCCTGACCATTGTCTTCATCGTGATCGGGTTCGCCTACGAGCCCCTGAAGAAATCCAACAACGGTCTGCTGGGTCTGTACGTCATCGCGCAGTTCTTCTTCAACTTCGGCCCCAACGCGACCACCTTCATGGTGCCCGGCGAGTGCTTCCCCACCCGCTACCGGTCCACCTCGCACGGTCTCTCCGCCGCGTCCGGCAAGGTGGGCGCCATCATCGCGCAGTGTGTGTTCGGACCGCTGGTGCACAAGGGCTCCAAGGACTCGTCGCAGTCGCCCTGGCTCAACCACGTCATGCAGATCTTTGCTCTGTTCATGCTGTGCGGGTGCTTCACCACTCTGCTCATTCCCGAGACCAAGCGCAAGACCCTGGAGGAGCTGTCGGGGGAGGACTTTGACAGTGATACCCTGGTGCATCCCTCTCCGATGATCCAGGCGGAGAAGAAGATGGACCAATCGACCGTTGCGGCTGTTTGATGTAGGTGAATCTTGGATAAGATGACTGGCCGATGTCATGACTAGCAATAATTAGGGAAAGCGTTCCTTTGTTGTAGATACCATAGCTAATTGTGTACTCTAATCAATTGCATCTAACAGAGTCCACATCTATACAAGAATCCACCACAGTAGATAAGCACGCAAGAGCGACAAGACACTGGACACTTCATCAGAATCTAGAACAGATTCAAATGGATTTAAACCCAGTCGCATCGTAAGAAAAACTCCCGTCTTCATTAATTTCTAAAACCAGTTAGGGCAAACGAGGTTCAGGTGGCGTTGGAATCTGTCCTTAAAACCCTGACTCCCCTCTAACTCTCTCTCTCTCACTCTCACTCTCACTCTCTCTCACTCCTCAACTCAATACCACCCACCAAACCAAACCACACCCAAAATGTCCACAAAACCCACCACCACCGCAGAAACCCAAACCCAAACTGCCAACGAAATCCCCGACCTAAAAACCTCCCCCGCCACAACCAATGCCGACCTCACCGCCGCCCACCGCCTCATCGCCGACTCCGTCGCCCAACAGCGCCAAACCGCCGCCCGCGCCCTCATCTTCCACCCGCTCTGGCTCTCCGCCATGGCCGCCCTCATCGCAGCCGTCTACAAAGCGCTCTACACTACCCCCGCCGACCTCCCGCTCATCGGGACCACGAGCGCGGGGTGCGTGATGGCGGGGTTGTTGGTTGTGCGGGCGTTGACGGGCGGGTATATCGAGGAGGCGGAGAGGGTTGGGAGGCGGGAGTGGCTTTTTCCTACTCCTACTCCTAGTTCTGGGACTGAGGGGGCTTCCGAGGGAGAGCAGGTGGTTCTGGTGACGAAGTTCGGGGAGAGGGTTATCGGGGCGGTTGTGCTGCGTGGTATTGCTGCTGCTGCTGAGGAGAAAGTGACGGGGGTTATTCGGGCGTGGACGGTTGAGAGACGGTACCGGGGGAAAGGCGTGGGTGTTGAATTGCTGGAGGAGGCGGTTGGGATGTGCAGGGAGAAGGGATGGGGGGGTCCGGTGTTTGATGAGGAGCATGCGAATGCGAAGAGGGTGTTGCCGGGGTGGTTTGATGGGGGGTTGGAGAGGAGAGAGAGGTGGGCGAGGGAGGTGCTGGAGGGGGTGAAGAAGAGTATGAAGTAGATGGCTTGAATGGATGCATAGTATTTGACTTTGTTTAATGTTTATACTCACACCCAGATGTTTGATCAAAATCTTGTATAGAACACTTGGCAGAAATAGTCATGAACTCCTTGTGCTTGAAGCATGTATCTTGAAAGATGGTGGTAGATTGACAAGAGAGGATATCATTTCTGTTCTATGGATTTGCCTGTCATCCTGGCTACTATCTGCCATACAATAAGTCTGATGAGCATACTCTATCTATTCTCCTGTCCGAGAGCCAGTATGATTTTACCAAGCTTATTTATACCTGTAGGTGATGACATATCAAAACAGATCCAACTTGCTTCATGTATCAAAATATTCTGGAGCCTACTCAAATCTGATCAATCAAGTACCTATTCAGTTCCACAGACGACGTGGAATCTCCCCAGGATACCTAAATATAGCACTCGGATACCCCGACACTCCACATGATTGGCGGTAGGACTGTTGATCAGTGTCTGACAGTCTTTGTTTTGTTGTCATGCGATGTGAGTCTGGATCATCTTCACTTCAAATAATATAACTAGCAGCCTCTGTCATCAATTCTTCTGTTCTCAATCAACACAAACAAGCTATTCATCCTTCTAGCCGACCACCCAATCCAGTACAGATATAAATACCTCCAAAATGCCATCAACAACAACCTCCACCGCCGCCTCCGCAACCTGCACAGGCAACCGCTGGGTCCTCCCTGTGCAGGACGTCGCCTGCGCCCTGCCCGCCACGGGCAACTACACCTCCGTCATGGACAAATGCTGCTCCCCCGCGGCAGTCACGAAATACAACGCCGGGTGCGACCTGTACTGTCTCGCGCAGGGCCAGAGCATGGGTGATCTGCTGGGCTGCATCAAGGAGAACGGCGGCAACGAGGATGTTTTCTGTGGGGGGCTGGTGAATGCCACCGCGACGGCGAGTTTGAGCTCGACTGCTTCGAGGACGGGGACGAAGACGGGGGCGACGGCGAGTTCGACGAGGGAGAGTGGGGGTGGTGCTGTGAAGAAGCCTGTGTGGGTGTTGGGGGTGGGATTGGTGGTGTTGGTGGTTTGTGGGATGGTTATTTGATTGATCTGTTGGTTAATCTTGTCGCTCTCTTGTATCTGGTAAGAGCTATAGCAATGCGCTGTAGGAAGTCCTTGACACAATGCGCGACTCTATACTTCAACCAGATCCAAGGCAATGAAGCAACTGGCAGAGTAGCCTTGTATGTGTCATTCCCAGTGCAGATGGCTATCTGACCATCGAACAACTGGAGCTATCCCGAATGCGCTTCGACCGTTATCCTCCGACTGAACATGGACACTTGAGAAAAGCGTGGAGTATCTGCTGTGAGGGGTGCTATCCTTCCTGCTGATTAGTATCAGTATGTGTTAGTATTCTTGAACATGCCACTGCAATGCTGCAACTGAAAATGCCACCCAGATGGACGGTCAACGGTTTGTATATCGATCATTATATTGAAAATATCCATGAGGGATGAGAGAAAGTGGCTGCTGTGTCTGCAGACCAAATCATGTACTCAGTGACTCATCCTCCGGTGTAGTTCTGTTCTGATCTGGCAAATAGCATGCGACGGTTCGATCCTCCGACGGATTCTCAAACATGGAACCATGACGCTTCAAGACAGTAGCTGTTGCAACGATTGATACATGGATCAAAAACACGAGAATTCTCAGTACTTGAAGATCAAGGTTGAACGCATGTTCTCATTATCCACTCTCAGCTGGTGGCCATGTGGACAGTGGACATGTCCGAAAGTTGAGCAATATACCCAAACAGGAAATGCCCCCAACTATACTGCACCTCCGTTCCCAAAACGGCAAAAAGCCCAACCATCGACTCCGTCCTCACCACCATTTTCGATACTACGGAATATGAACGATCGATCAATTCTCATGCTCGGCAGGAATCCCCGGCAACCCCATCCACAACCCCAAGATCCCACCCAGCAAGCCAATCGCAAACGGCTGCAACACCTTGACCCCCTTGGCCTGCGCAATCGCCCCAACAGCAAACGGCAGCACCGCGGCGCCTCCCCCTCCAAACGCCGCCGCGAAGCCAATCGCACTGACGTGCAAACTCCGCGGCAGCAACTTGGTCGCCACGACCACGACAGCAGGGAACAGCGGACCGAGGAAGAAGCCCTGGATCGAGACGGCCACGGTGGAAACATAGAAGTTCGGAACAAGCCAGAGGATGAGACCAAAGGCAATGGCGGAGACGAGATAGATCTGCTGGCATTAGCGCACATCCGTATAACCTCAAACCTCCTCCGTACGAAGCGCTGCGTACGAAGGCAAGAAGACACACAGAAATGGCCAGTTTCTCCCCCACCCTCGGAGTAACAAACCCCAGCACCACCCGGCCAACCGTAATCCCCAACCAGAACCCCGTCGCCGCCATCCCACTCGCAAAGGGCTCCCCGTGCCGCACGCGCATCATAAAGGTGACGATCCACCCGCCCAGCGCAACCTCCACGCCAACATACAACAGCAGGAAAACCGCACACAGCCAGGTAACCCGGCCCGCGCGCTTCGTGAACAGCGCCTTGCGCAGGCCGGCCCCGGCCCCGGCCCCAGCCCCCGCACTCGAATGCTGCATGTCCCGCCGGAAGACCGCCCCGGTATCGTCCCAGAAGCAGTAAACCGAGGTCCCCAGCTCGACGGCCGCGCAGCCGATCTGACCCATCGTCAAGTCAGCCACTCTCATAAGGGGAGAGAGGAAGGAGGGGAGGAAGGCAAACCATGATGTAATAGAAACACCACCACCCCACGCCCGCCTTCGTCACCAGCGCCGTCGCAACCAGCGGCGCAAGCACCGCCCCGGCCCCGTAGAACCCGTGCAGCAGGCCCAGCACCTGGTTCGCGTCCGCCATGTTGCCCACCCAGGCATTCCACCCCGAGTCCGCGAGCCCGTTGCCGAACCCCGCGAAGACGAAACTCACCACGAGAACGGGGTACGGCGGGTGCAGGCAGTTGATGATGTACGCGAGCAGATGGCACGAGGGCGCGATGAGGGCCACGCCGCGCCGCCCGAGGCGCAGGTGGATGTGGTTGTTTGTGAGCGCGGCGAGGGTATACCCGCCTAGCGGGGAGAGGAAGACGAGGGAGACGATGGTGTAGGTGAGGGAGTAGTGTTGTTCCAGCTGGGTCTGTCAGTTGTCGGGCAGTGGTCCAGTATACAGATACGTACGTAGGGGATTAGTGGCTGTTGTGCTGTCAGTTCGAACTGAAATCAAGGGACGGAGTAGAAGGGTGCTATGTGCTCACACCGTAGGCGGCGTCGTTCGCGCCCATGACGAGAAAGCCCCAGAAGGTCGCAAGGGTCTTGTAGATGTTTGACTTGGGATGGTTCCATCGTTCGATGGCGGGAAAGACGTTCCCTGGTGGTTGTGATGCTTGGGTTTGGATGTTCGCGAGCTCGTGGCTGTCTTCGTCTTCATTCCGAGTATATGTTTTTGTAGTAGTAGTAGTTGTTGTTGTTGCCATGTCGGTACAGATATCCAGAGCACCTTTCATGAAAAGATTATGGAAATTTCAGCCTGGTCGATCCATAAGCTGCTTTTATAGCCTGCCACGACTGTCAACTGGTAATCCCGATTTCCCCGATTAGGCTGAGCTCGTTCTCCACTTATTCTACCTTTTGCTACGGGGAAACTCCGGTCTACAGTGGAGACTGTGGAGGAGCCTAAGTACCTCTCTAGAGTACAAGTCTATTCTTGGCTGGGTGACTCATGACTCATGATCGGGGTAATCCTTGGCAGCAATACAGACATTGATCTCCGTTAATCCAAAACCCTGACACCCACAAAATCCGCTGCATAAGATTGGAACCCATCCTCCCCGCCCTCGTTCCCAATCACGACCTTATTCTCCCCCCTCTTCCATCCAGAGGTCAGAACCCCCAGCGTCGCTGTATCCCACCATCCCTTGCCAGGCGAATACAGCTCGCTATGCCGTCCGCTCAACGGGACCTCCAGTCGCACCGGCGCCCCGTCGTTGACGCTGACGGTGAGATTGCGCGAGTTGGACCCCCAGCCCCAGGTTGACGAGAAGCCGACCTCGTTGTTGATGTAGTCGATCTCGAGGTACTTGGATCCCGGGGTGGTGGCTGAGATCCATGTGTAGGCGTTGCTGGTGGGGTCGAGGTAGCCGATTTTCGAGCCGACGGGGTTGCAGCCGGAGGCGCAGGTGGTGTGCTGGGCGCTGCCGGTAACGCTGAAGATTGTGTTGGCGTAGTAGGTGCCTGTTGGTGGGGTAATCTGGATAGACTCGATAGGGGTGGTGTGGCGGATGGTGATGGTGTTGGATCCAGAGGCCAGGGCGATTCGGGTGGATTTGCTGGAGATCGCGAGGGTTTGGCCGGAAGAGGTCGTGATGGTGATGGTTTCGGTGGATGGTCGGGAGAAGGTGATGGTCAGCGTGTAGTTTGTACTTGTAGTAGCTGCGTAGATTGACTCGAAAGTGGTTGTTTGACTGCCTGTAGACTTGCCAAAGATTCTGGCTGGATATGAACCCGACGGGACGGTATCCTGCAACTCCAGCAGCATCGTTCCGTGTCCTGCCACCGTCGCGGAGTACGACGTTCGCACATCACGAACCACAGTCTTGCCCCAGATATTTCTGACAACTCCCGCATACTGCAGACCAACATCAGGCAGATCGAGCGTGAGCTCCCTCGACTCATTTCTCCAGTTGATGACCGCCACCACCGTCCTGTTGCCCGACAGTGGTCCACTCCACACCTCATACCCTTCGTCCGACCACCTCCGCCTCAGACTCGCGCTCACCCCCAGCTCATCCTGATTAAACCCAACGACTTCCTCCTGCTTCAGCACCTCCAACGACGCCTGGGTGATACTAGTGACATCATCTTTCAAGGCCGCCCCAATAATCAACGGGCTCTTCAGAATCGCCCACAGCGAGAAATGCGTCTGCTCCTCCGGCACCGAAAACACCCCATTCCCCACCTCCAGCATATCCAGATCCGGCCACTGACCAGGCCCAGCAAAGTCGGTTTGCGGAACGGCCTGGTTCAGCGTTCGGAAGATGCTTCGCCACGCGGGGATAATGTCGTTGCCGATGCGCCAGGAATGGCCGAGCTCAGGCGCCCAAAGAGCGGGAAAGTCGATACCCCATTCGCAGATCTGGAAGAGGATTGGCCGGTTGACGCGGGAGAGGGCGGAGGACATATTTGCGTAGCGGGGACGGGGAGATGTGCTAGGCTCATAGTTGACATTCGGGTAGTTGGTGGCGGCGTCGGAGTAGCAGTTGTCATCTACACGGTCAGCGGGTCTCTATCTTCAAGAGACGAACATACACTTTAATGAGTCCACCTCCCACTCAGCGAACGTTTGCGCATCCTGTTCTTCGTGGTCTGCTAAATTAGCGAAGCCAAAATCAAGGACGATGGGACTTACACAAGCTGCCGACTTGGTCTGGGGGACTCCCGCACAATTTGATCCCCGAGTCCTGGTAAACGCCAAACAGCAGCCCTAATCCGTGGAGATATCTTCCCATGGCGGGAAACCCGCTTGGAAACGAGGTCTCGTTCCAGGTCAAGGTGCCATTCGGCAGCCGATCAGCTACCGTCCAGCCGCAGTCGGTGGTCACGTAGCGGTAGCCTAGTGAGGAGAGTCCTAGATCGACCAGCGCTCTGGCGTTGGAGTATACTATGGTTTCATTAGGCGTGCATGCATAGTGGTTGTAAGTGTTCCACCTGGCTAGTCAGTACAAGTCAATCTTCAGCAGGAGCAACATACCCCATAGGTGGTGTCTTAGCCAGGCCATTGTTGAGACGTGGATGAAGAGAACCAGCCGCGAGAACTGGCGAAAGTAATAGGAGTGTGACAATGGACTCCATCTTGCTGCTGTGGACAACAGACTGAAATGAATCAAGCTATTTATATTCTTTATGCTAAACTGGCTAATAACCCAATTCGGCGTAGTTCCTGTGGTACATCGCCTGAACCTTGTCGATATGCGGAGAATTTCCCAGTTGGGAGTCGAGCAAATGCAGATCATTCAAAAAGCGGGGAAATCGCGGTTGAATATAATAGCATTCTGCAGGATAAACGAAGCCATTGCCTCCTTTGAATGCCCAAGCGTGTTGCAAATCATGTCGACCGCTTCTCGGGAGCCATCGCAGCAGCTCTGCCGTGTCCTGTGATCTTCAGAGATTAATATCCTTCAAAGGTATGTTAAATTGGATTGTCTCGCAATCCTCAAGAGCTTGGATCCCCCTAGTAAAGGTGTATTGGTAAGTCAAGGGTTGATTGCGGGATGAAACATCCCATTACGGTTCCCTCCTCAGTTTGATGCCAGATTGACAGGCTCAAAGCTATGTCAACTCTTCTGACCAAAAAAGTGATCAATCCGTTTCTGCCGCTGATCAAAAGTGGCACTCCCGACTCCTCCCTGCGTACGCTGAAGATCCGCCAGATGCGCTCGAGTATTCACCCCAAGCACCTGCAACGAATACCCACCCAGAACCGGCATGTCCGAATCTCCTACCAGAGGACTCAATCTCGGACGAACCAACACCTCCAAGTACCCCGTATTCGTCCAGACCGGATTAAACGCGTTAATATCCGCGTCTCCCCCAATCCGAACATCGCCCGGAGGGAAACAGGCGAGTAGAGCGCGCCACAGACTCCGTAGAAGTAGCCCGTGCGAGACAACAGCAACGGCAGCCTCGTCACCAGTCTCGTCACCCTCGATAAGCAAGGGGAGTAAGAAGTCAGCGAGAAATGTATTTGCGCGCTGGCGCATGGAGGCCTCGGATTCCGGCTGCTTGGGGACAATGCTCGATTCCCAGGTTGGATGCCACTTTTTCCCCTCGAGGGAGCCAAAGTCGCGTTCGCGGAGGGATGGCAGGAGTACCGGGGTTAATTCTGGCTGGTGGGCGCTGAGACCTTGGGCCGTGAGAACGGCTCTGGAGAGATCTGACGAGAAGATATGGCTGAATTTGATGTTTTGGGAGGCGAAATATCTCCCCAGACGGGTGATCTGGAGGGCGCCGTGATTTGTCAGGGGGGAGTCTTTGATCCCGGCTCTGTTGGCGTTAGTGATTGTAGGACAAGTAGGAGGGTGGCTTACAATCTATGAGCGACATTATCGACTGTTTCCGCATGACGGATGAGATAGAGTTTCATCTTGATGCTTAAAGCAAAATGAGGATGCTGGGAGATGGTTGTTGGATGAAAAGACTGTTTTCGGGTGGCGGATTTTACTGGGGATTGCTCGCGGAGATGCCTAAGGTGAGTCATGCTTCTCCATCTGATACACCATGCACAAATGATTCTTCTGCCTCTCTCATCGTGTATACATTTGTACTCTCGAATAATATGTCACTAAAAAGATAGCTATGATCGATGTAATTTCAAGATAAACCCTCTGAGAGGCAACCGGCTCTTCATAATACTAATGGGTTTATTTATGGCATCTCTAATCTCTATAGCCCTAGGACTCTACCTGGGAGGTTCATCAGCGATACCTTCTCATCCAAGCCCATTGATACTAGTTATTGAGGCCTTATGAATGGCACACTGGGAATTATGGTGCCGCTAGATCTTGGATCTCAACCTAAGTCTCTGAAAGCCCAGAGCAATATTTCGGTGGCCGTCTTTCCAATAAAAAGGGTATTTAAATCATCCTGTGTACACCTCGTCAGCTACAACAGGCAGTTTTTTTGCATGCTGACTTGATCTCAGATTAGAATCTCGCAGGTACCTTTCATCCCTAGAAGAGAAGGAGAGAGGAAACTTCTGTCATCTGTGAAGATGATGCTTTCTTAGCTTCCAGAGAGAGATAGACTGGGGAGAACTGATAGAGCATTCACTTCTTAGACTGAAACAAGTGTCCAATGTTCAGAATGTATATTAACACAAGGACTAGAATCCTGGAAATTTTCGTAAAATCATGTTCATATGCTAGGTCGACATTCACCTCCATGATAAAGTCCATTCACCAGCTATCCAGAATAGTGAATGTGAGAAGTGTCCATTCCATTCCTAATCCCCTCAAGCAGCTTTCCTCCTCATCCATACTCCCCCGACTCGCTCCTTGATAACCTCGTTACTCAGAACACCATGGAGCTACACGTCCATTTTATCCATGGCTATTATGAGGGTCCAATTCAGAAAAGCTGGTACTTATCAGGCAAGACACTCAACGCAGAGCCGGGAGGCACGGATTTGCAGATGGCGAAACCTCGCCAAGCTCTCCACCTCCCGAACTAATCAGCCAGGAAGAGCTCATAATGCTCAGAAGAGTCTTGTTAATCTCTCTAGTGCTTCAGTCATACCTAAGAGCATCCATGACACCATTCACTTTTGACTTTCTTGCCTGCAGTGTGTCAGACTTTGTCCTTCAAAGTGGCAGTATGAGAATTTACGCAAGTTCACGGTTTGAAAGTAACGATCATCTTGTGCTTGGGAATAAGGACAGTCGTGATTTCACCTGTAAGTCCTGGAAATTCTGCATACGTATGGATTTGCCCCTGACTAATGGTTTCAAGACTTTTGGCAAGAGCAGGAACAATCCGGCGAAAATAGGCAGTATGGTCTTTGAGTGAGGAAATACTCGAAAGAGCAATCTCTTTCAGCAACTCACAGATATGCTTCGCAATGGTCTCATGTCTCTCGTCTACCTGCTTTTGAGCAGACGAAGGTAAGCACATATAGCCCGATACACTTTCAAGTAGATGACTGAGGGATAACTTTTACTGGATCGAGAAGCCTGGAGTTAACCAGTGCATCCAAAGACCTTGGTAGGCAAACAACTATCGATATGCAATCGGCAAGCGGGATCCGGCATCCATAACAGACGTTGCAGATTTCACTGTGTATCCAAGTTTCACTCACAAAGGAAATAAGCGTCAATTTATATGCCCGCTGGTGGCTGAACACTTCTGAGGGAGAAACGCAGACTGCCATTACCATTCTATGCAGAAGAGAAGGAAGGCAATCACAATTAAGAGGTGGGAGTTGATCGGCCAGCTAACAAGAGGAGATCCGGGGAAGAGGGTGCCTGAGGTGCTTCAGAAGGTGGGTATAGCCAGGGCGATGATGCCCTATTTCACATCACTGGGGCTCCCCTGGTAATAGAATTTGAGAAATTGTTCCTTCAACCTGCTGAGAAAGATGAAGGCAAGGGGACATCATCATAGATCAAGACGACTTGGTCAGATGGCAAGGCTCATTAAGCAGATGAGTTTCTCCGCCCGACATATATGAAATTATCCAGGTATATGTCCAGAAGTAGCAAGGGAAACGACAATATCCCACGGTTGTCCAGTGTTCGACGGGCTGGCATGAGCCTCGCGAGCATTAACGATTTTTCCAATGACATGGCATGCACACTGAGCTCAATGCCCCATTCGGAAAGTTCCCAACGTCGTTCACGCTGACAGTAGGTAGTATATATGCTATCTTTCAGAGTTTCAATTTCTGACGGATGCGCTCTGTATAGGATGTGTCCAACATATACTTGTTAACGAATGATCAGCGTTCCTTCTGGGGTATAACACTCCTTTTCCAAAATCTATGTTGACATCCACGAGAGGAGGGCGCCGACGCCAATGTGAAAGATTTCGCAGGGCAGTCGTCGACTACAACGACTTCGCAAAAGCAGACTTCGCCAATCGTGATACTTTGTGGCGCGGCTTCATAATTAGTATTAACGCGCTATGGTCGAATCATGCCAACGCAGCTTCATGACGTTCGCCAGAGATGGTTTGGCCATGCTCGTGGCACCTGGATCTTTAATGGATTGATAAACCAGTCTGAGAATAAACTTATGGACATCGGTGTAGGAACAAGTATGTCCTTTGCTCTGTGGTTTATTGTCAGTGTGCTAATAAAGGACCGTTAAGGGGCACGGAATACTGAGGATATGCGAAGCAGTCATCGAGATATGGCGGCATATACCACCGAATACCCCAAGCCCTGTCACCAGACAGTTTAATGGCCTCCGTTAGCAGCTAGCGTTTCTCTCTCTCTCACTCTCAATCTTAGAGCAAAGAATCTTTCAGGCTGATCTATCAGCAAAGTCCAATTACCAAGCCATCACTACGTTCGTTCCACAATGGCCTCCAGAACCCATAACAATCCTGAGGAATTCGCCATTCCCGAGAATATCGAGAGCTGGATAGAACTTTGGGAGACCCATAAGCTCAAGAAATGACCTTGAGCAGTTTGGGGGATCTGCGCTCAGGATCAAAGATCAGTCACGCCCAATTTATCCTATTTCGGGCACTCTGGTTGCGCCTGAACAACCCGGAACAGCTCAAGGCCGCGTCTGGTATTCAGGAAAGGCATTGGATCGAATAACTCTTCTGTGCATAGGGAGTGGTAGCAAGCGCAGATCGGATCACCGACGCTCCAATGACCATTCCTTTCAAGCCTGTATGATGGGGCAACTGGACTGGATGAAACAGATATGTTCATGACAGTATCAGAATTCTGCGGCTTATTGCACAAGCATCTTGTTGATCAAGTCCCAAACCAACCCAAACAAATTTGTGTGGAACAGAAGAAGCTGAGAAGGTTAGAGCTTTAACATCATGGCTTGGATTCCACTGGGTAGAATTCGCCCTTGATCCTGAAAATATCCCACTGGTTTGCAGCAAGCTGAAAAGGGGTCTGGTTACAAAGGGGGTTGCCACAGGAATTAAGGGTGGTGCTCAAGTTGATAAGACGCCACTGCACTATTTCTTTGAAAATAGTAAAGCAAGCACTGGGGAGAGACGCACCTGGTTGGGGGTCAGTATTGCACAAGTGTTGTCCAAGCCCGGAGAGTGTCATGGGCTCCGTTGGCATGTCTCTGGATGTATCCAAGCTCTAGGAAGTCCGCGTCTCTGAATTGCGAACAGGGAAACTCACCTCAAGCTCCGACAGCTGTACGACCTCTACTTTTTTGAGGATGAAAATTCTCCTCTCTTCAAACAAGTTACCTGACCTGGCAATGCAATCAGAAGCAATTGATGGTGGGAAGAAACGACAGTTTGACGACGTCACGCTAGGTGACCCTCATTCGGCGAAGAGGCACCAAGGTCCTCGAGAGGGAGAGGGTGGAACTCAGTCGAGATGGAACCACATTCTGTCCAATCCTTCAGTGGAAAGTGTGTGCATACTGGAGCTTGGGACCAGACGTTGCTCTTACTCGGTGAAAGCTGCAGTTATTATGCAGGAACGTCCACTTGTTCTCCGAAGGAACGTCAACGAGTGTTGTTGACCAAGCCATTGGACGGGTCTGCCGGCTGGGGCAGAGGAAGATCGTCCTTGTCAACGACTACCAAGTTGAGAAGTTCTTTGACATTACCCTGATGCTTCGAAACAAGTCGCAGGCTGTTCTTGGGCTTCTGAGATGAAGGACAGATGACATACTCGAGGTCAGTCCGGCGTCGAAACCAGGCTTGTCACCCACCGAGACCATATCCCTTCTTCCAATGGCAAGATAGTTTAGGAGTTTATATATGTCTGTCATCGGTCCAAAGGCGTCTGGAAAGACGCGGGCTATTCCGCGATAAGCCATGTACGGGACCTTGCTGCCCTAACAATTATCTCAGAAAGAGCCAATCAGTCACCGATTCTACCACAGATCATTTCTTCACAATTGTGATCGAGAGTGGCTGGTCTGAGTCCTCTGGGAAGCTGAAGACAGTGTGCAGCGGGTCTATTGGTTGAATCTGATGAGGAGCAGGATCCTTAACTTGAACCTCTCCCAGCTCGGTTCCCGGACGGTCCTAAGGTAGCGAACTCTATCAAACAAGCGTTGGATGAGGCGGGACGCCTGATGTTCGGATTGAATGAATCTAACTGTGGCCCCCGTCCTATCGACACCCACAACACAATCCCAAAGCACAACCTCTCATTCACTTTGATCACCGATCGACCCAGACTTACCTGATGGCCCACGAAGAGGCATACCAGGGGATCAGCGGAATAATTCTCAAGAAACTCGCGGCCATGAATGATCTCAATAATCAGCTGCAACTGCTAGACAGTGCTGATGTCATGACTCCTTCGCGCACCAAACGGCAAGACTTCAACAAGTCGCAAAGCCATTTATACAGTGATTTTTTTCCACAGCTCGAAGTGCTTCTCACAAAAATGCCAGCCACTGAGGCCCACAAACTAGCACACCTGGGAATCCACAATACGCTTGTCACGATGCTCACAGCCATGAATGTCCACCATCAGCTGCTATCGCTCGGAAGGGCCAATGTCGTGACTCCCTCTCACACAAAACAGCCCAACCAATCATACTTGCCTGAGCAGCTCCCGTGCGTACTCGGAGAGCCAGAGCAAGCTGTGACTTTTGACAAACGGGGTGTCACAATGATTCGTGTCTTGCCGACGGTCAACCCGCATTACAGCTGTTCCTAAGTGGTAATTTGGCTTTCGAACTCAGCTGCTGTGATGTGGCAGTGCTTTTCTGCCAAACAGCAAGCTATATAATTCATGAAATTCCCACTAGGTTCCTAGAATCAATCAAACTGAATAATGTCAACCCGAGGTATGCTAGTCATTATCTGTCAGCCATTAAACCACTCAGCCAAAAAGGTGTCTAGACAACCATTTCTAGCATAGTAGGAACAACAGCGCAGATTCTGGTTAACATTATCATAGGATCCCCTTTACTGAGAGTATAGAGATAGTACTCCCATACCACAACGTGTCCTAGTAGTCAACTGGCTCAATAGACACATATCAAGCATCGTATTCGAAGTAAGGTACCTAATAACTACGAACAGTAGGTAATATGGCCTACTCTTATTACTGACATGGTAAGCACACGTGATGGTGCTGCCTAATCTCCTGCCTACCCAAGTAAGTTCAAGACAACAACTCTACACTACATCTGCGGTACGGTCTCTCAAAGACAAGCAGACACATTCTATTCCTCCTTTTAAGTCTAATCATTCAACAATTCATCTGTCAGGTCTCCAGCGAATCAAACCCATGCCTGCGAACAAGCTCCCCATCGACCTAACCGCCGAGATATCCAAAGTCGCCAAAGCCTCTCGGTTGCAAAACGGTCTCCCCAGCTCGATGCGAGCTCTACCTGCCATCGCATTATTTGCAGGGACGGCATTGTCCAAGACTACAGGAACCTCCAATGTCGTTGAGAAATGGATGCTGGGGGATGACGAAGTCCCTCTGCTTGGAAGTCTGACTGTGGGAACCACGGACAAGAAAGTCGAGGGGCGGACGGTCGAGGGACAATGTAACCAGCAAGGAGGCTTTGATCAGAGGACTAAGATGGATTGTAGATGATAGGCACAAAGATGGGTCATGAGCATGAAGCATTCATCTATACCGGACCACCCAAATCTATAACTATTTGGGTTTTAGCATAATATAGCTGGTTTTGCCTTGTGAGCTACAGCAATGTGTATGTGGGTCATTCTGCGAGCAGAATGAATCTGATTGTTTACCTACCCTTCTTGTGAAATGGTTTGGAGTAGGACGACACTAGAGAACTTGGTAGAAATATAGGAGGTTAGTGGAAGATTCTCGGCCAGCCGAGATCTCGGCAGCTACTTCGTGGTGATTACCTATGTCTGAGTACTTACAGCGAACATACCAGCAAGAGAGCAGATACATGCAGCCTGGAAAAACCCAGCCGCAAAGGCCCCCAGGAGAACTCTCATGGCTGGAACTTGTCTCCGGATTTCGGCGGACCCCAATCCCTGTTATCCTATTAGCTAACATACATGTTGGCCGGAAGTGCGCCATCACATACGCATCTCTACAATAAGCTCTAAGCCTGATGTGGAGGATCTCAAGACAAGCCCACAAGGCACTCAATGGCCACCAGAAGTGTGCTTTCAACTTTGTTCGAAGCTTGGGCCCATTAAAGGCAATGAGGCATACAACGGATGCCTTAGCGCGTCGCTTAGAAAGTGGCCGATTTGAAGCCAACCGCTATCACGCTGGCCCAGATGCCTTTAGCCTCATCGGATCCGACTCGCCTAACCACCACGCCAATTATGGTCAGCCAGGAGCCAAGTGAAGCTATTCGGATCCGACCCCCGCAAAGATCTGCACCCCGCCATATGGACCCCAAGAAGCCCCAAGATGAAGCCCACTAGGGCAATAAGAAATTCAATCGACCCCACAAGTCTTCAGCACTAAAAGAGCCCAAACTAGAAATGAGCTCACGAAGAGTAGGTCAGTTCCGACTCGGTTAACCACAACGCAAATGTGATCAGCCAGGGGAGGTGAAGCTGTTCAGATCTGTCCAAATCTAATATCAATAGACCAAAAAGGTTCTTTAATTAGGGATTACATATGACAATTACGGCCATTTATATCAACGGGATCTAAGCTACCCCAGAAAATCATCTATACCCCACAGTATGGTCTCCCCAAGATGAAGCTTGAGCTAAGGAAACCATTCGACCCCACAAGTGTTCGGCTGAATAGTCTCTAGGCCAATTAGGAACAAACTTATGGAAGTAGAGATCAGATCCGCCATGGAGAAATGATACTCTGGGGTAAATTTCTTCAGGAAAATGCGGGGTGCATGGTGATATCTCCCTGTCTTTTGTCGATGCTGCATTTCGTGGGACATCTGCCCCAACGAACTGGAAACTA
The DNA here is from genome assembly GCF_002237265.1 of Aspergillus thermomutatus. Lineage (NCBI taxonomy): Eukaryota > Fungi > Ascomycota > Eurotiomycetes > Eurotiales > Aspergillaceae > Aspergillus > Aspergillus thermomutatus. The sequence goes on from NW_020798402.1 coordinate 16,482, forward strand.
TAAATGCAGGTGTTCTTCCCTTCGTTATGACCTTTACCCAGCGTCGACTCCTCATATCATCCAAAGAATAAAACGTCACCTCTCATCTGCAGAAACAATGCCGAGCTTTGCTACTTTCCTAGGGCTGGCCCTGTCTGGAGCAGCCAGTGCATCTGCTGCCGCGCTCGGTGCATATAACATAGACCCGAATTCAGTTTCTGTCTCCGGGCTCTCCAGCGGCGGATTCATGTCTGTGCAGCTTGGTGTTGCATACTCTGACACTTTCAAGGTCGGTTTCGGGGTCTTTGCTGGAGGGCCGTATGATTGCGCTCGCGACCAATCGGTAAGTCGTTACATGCTTCCACGTCCTAGAGATAGTCGCTCGTCAATTAAATGGATATACTGACGCGAGCATAGTACACTTCGTGCATGTACAATCAAAGCCCGTCCATCACGGCCCCTGTCGCCAACATGAAGAGCTGGAGCGGTAGCCAGATCAACCCGGTCAGCAACCTCGCAAGCCGCAAGATCTACATGTGGACCGGATCGGCCGACACCACGGTTGGTCCAAACGTGATGAGCCAGCTGAAGGCGCAGTTGGCGAACTTTGACACTGCGGCCAACGTCTCGTATATCACGACAAGCGGTGCGGTCCATACCTTTCCCACCGACTTTGACGGATCCGGCGACAACTCGTGCAGCTCGTCTGTCTCCCCCTATATCAGTAACTGTCAGTACGACGGCGCAGGAGCTGTCCTAAAATGGATGTACGGATCGTTGAATGCTAGAAACACGGGCACACTGTCGGGCTCGATTGTGTCCTTCAGCCAAACGGGCGAGTACGGTGCCAGCGGAATGGACACCACCGGATATCTATACATTCCCAAGGCCTGCCAGGCTGGTTCTTCAACCGTTTGCAAGCTGCATGTTGCCCTGCATGGCTGCCTGCAGGGCTACAGCAAGATTGGAAACGATTTCATTTCTAACACCGGGTACAACATGTGGGCCGATACCAACAACATCATCATTCTCTACCCGCAAGCAGTTGCGGATAACACCATGCACACCATCTGGACTGGAATGTCGCTATCCAACCCGAACGGTTGCTGGGACTGGGTTGGCTGGTATGGAACAAACGCTGACCAGCTCGGAGGTGAGTTTACAAAGGAAACTTACGGAGTTTGATTGAGGTCAGACCTGTATACTGATTTACTGGCTCTGCTCAGGCGTCCAAATGGCTGCGATTGTGAACCAAGTCGCCCGGATTGTCAGCGGTTACGGGGGCGCCAGCAGCAGTTCCTCATCGACTACTGCTGCCTCCACCACTACTGCTACTACCCTCACGACTACGACTGGCTCTAAAACAACTACTACCACCGTGACCCCGACCGCTGTTGCCCCGTTGTATGGACAGTGTGGTGGACTCGGCTGGACGGGCCCAACGGCTTGTGCCACCGGTGTTTGCACGGCCTATAGCTCTTATTATGCCCAGTGTCTCCTGGTAGTGTAGGCATTTGACTTGAAAGGCAAAAAAGGACGAGGTTGTGCTCATCTAGGCAAAGTGGACTTCAATGATGTTGTGTCTTTGCTATTCTTTATCGATCTCATCCTCCCATAACCTTTAATTGACCGTATTGAGGCCCATCCATGCCATTTCTGCATCATCGTCAAGTCGTCTTAATCTATGACCACGTCTTCCTCGCCTTTCTCCTTCTCGCCAGGTCGAAGGAACAATTTCTCGAATTCTACTACCAGGGGACTGAATCTGTCTTGCATATTTTCGCCCTGCCAAACAGTAGAATAGAGCAAGGATGGATGGATGGCGCCAAGGGGATCTTACAGCATGGTAATTCCCATACTGATAGATTGTCATATTCGGTAATAGTTAACACCTGCTCCCAACAAGTGTAGACTGTAGATTGCTAGCACCGAATACGGACCAAGGGACATAGGCTGGGAGATATAGTCAAAGTGGACTTCAATGCTCGGGTCCGTAGAATCCCGTCTTCACTATTCTTCATCGCCAGATTGCTACGTCCGCGGGGTAGGGGGTCTCCTGGGTATGACCTTCGGGGCTGAACTTTCTTCAGAGTACGAACATCGCCGAGAAACCACTGCTACCATACAGAGAACCCGCTTAGGTTTCCTCTAGCACCAAGGAAAAGGTATCTTCAAGGTCGCGTAAGCCAGAGTTACCGTCGGGGAGAACGCTCTTCAAAGGGATGCCATCCTCGCATATGGTCCGAAGGCTACTATCCTGCAGGATGTTACAATGGCGGTTAGCATCAAACTAATGAGAGTTGACAAAACAGGATGGGAGAATACATACAGGTCCTCGGGGGAATCCCACGCGCCGTCCTTTCCAAGATAGTAGTAGGCACACTTGGAACCCTTTCCGTTCCAAATGCAATTGGCACAAGCACCGCCGAACAGGGCCCGCTTGCTCAAACCAGGAGAGGAGTACTCAGGCGAGACGACGCACGGAAGGTTCCAGCGTTCCCGTTGCATTGATCGCAGCGCTCGTCGCAAATCATACCTCTTTGTGCCGGATTTGTCAAAGGACCACTCTATATCTCGCACAACATCCAGCAGGGTGACACACGATCGCTCAGTACGACTTAAAGGAAACACAGCATCACGCGCAGCAGCCTCAACTGCTCCACGTCGGTCAGGGATAGACAAAGACCTCATCAACGAATGGTAATCGAAGGGAGAAAGGGAACTCAGGAGTTGGGATTGTCGTCTCCTGGGATCAGACGAAGGAGATGCTGGCCCATGCACCAGTGGCTTGAGGAGGTCGTGGAGTTGGGCGGCTAACTGGGGCAGCGCCTTGATGATATTGTTACACTCTATCCACCTCGACATGGAGTGTTCCTGAAACAACACCCACGCCTTCTGTGGTTCCCGCTGACCGAGGGGTTCAGTCCGCCATAGAGAGTGTTAAGGTTAAGCAGGGGCTCAAGTAGAACAACGCAGCTACACTGGCTGTGTAGGTTAAGACTGTGCGCACCACATTGGTATGAAGTGAGGAGGACTTCGCACTTGGAGTCAGCGTTGGTAAACTGCTTCGCAGCCTCGCGTCGTGCGGTCTTGCTCATTTGCGCCTATATGGTCACATAGCTCACACCAAGGCTATTGAGCAACATTTCTGTAAGCCACATTACGATCGGCCAGTGGACGAAGAGCAGAAACCTCAGACGCCACGCCCCTGACGCTGGCTGGCGCCAAAAACCCTCAGTCCAAAAGATGCGCATCAGGTAACGTAGCTTAACTGTGTCGGCCATGAGATAGTGCGCCTCCGCCAGCCGGGTGCGGACCGTCCTCTGTATCCGCATTTATCAAACCAATTGGCCTGTTTACGGTTCAGGTCTTCAGGATAGCGATAAATCGAGGTACCGTAGTGCCTCCCTTCAGGTTCGTCGATGGTACGACGTAGCGGAAGGTCAAGGTTACGCCACGCGCGCAGTACCAGCGGGAAATCGCGGTCTCCTTCGCCACATTCGCTATGTCCTGTGCCTGCAGGGTGATTAGCGGCTTAGCGGCAGAAGTACAATAAGTATCGGGATGCACTTACCGTAGGGATGAGGTTTGGTTGTGCGACAGTCAAGTATAAGCCAGTCTGTGATATGGCCATCCTGAATCCACTTGTAGTATCGACCTCATCCAGCCCAATTTATTCAACCGTATTGAGTCCCATCCATACATGTTCTGCAATCATGGTCAAGTCGTCTTGATCTATGACCACATCTTCCTCACCTTTCTCCTTCGCGGCGGGTCGGAGGAACAACTTCCTAAATTCTATCACCAGGGGGGCCTCAGTAATGTGAATTGGCGCATCATCACCCCCTCTGACACAACCACCTTCTGCACCACCTTGGGCACCTTTCTCTCTGGATCCCCTCTTGTCGGGCGGCTGATCAAGTCCCACTTCTCAAAAGTGATTCCTTTGCTTCTCTTCCACACTGAGATGGTGAGGACAGTTTCTACCTCCCCGCCGGAAGCATTCAGCCACCAGCGGGCATCGCTGGCCAGCTTGCTTTCGGCCTCTGAGTAGGCACTCTGAATCAGTACTGATGGCCACTGAGTAGAGCGGCTGGCCGGGATCTGCCTTGGCTTGTATGACTGGGTAGGCTGCTTAATGCGAGAAGGAGTCATAACATCAGTCCTTCCAAGCGATCGCAGCTGATGGCGGATATTCATGGCCGCGAGCCTCATGATAAGTGTATTATGGATCCCCAGGTGTGCTCCTTCGGTCGCCTGGGTGGCTGGCATTTTGGCGAGGAGAACTTGGAGCTGTGGGAAAAAATCACTGTATAAATAACTCTGCTCATCGTCAAAGTCATGCAGGAAGGTCTGCTCGTCGATGTTGGAGAAGATCACGTAGGGGTGTTTTGATTCCGCTGCTTCTTTGTAGACAATGTCCCGACAGTGTTGGATGCCCTGGTAGGGATATTCACTGGTAGTGGGACTCACCCCGAGGGCTCGGCGGCTGATGCTGTCTGTATTCACTGCCATTTTGGAAAGGAGGGAAACTGGCTGTATTCACTTTCTAGACTGGAAAGGCTTGAGTTATGAGAGGTGATGTATGTAGACATATACACTTCCATCTGCTACCACCTGATATGGAATCCTGGATATTCTGAGGATACAGTTGATCCAGAAAATGAATCCTTAACACTTTAATGACTTCAGCATGATGCCATTACTTACAATCTCTATCAAAATACTTAGCTGATGTCTGATGAACCCGCCTGCACAAAACCACTCAGCAGTAGAAACTTATAGATACATTAATAGAGTAAGATTGAGTAGTGATACAGCAACACCCCCTGGGTATATAGCGGACCCTAGGTTTTGGGATGTCACATGACTGTTAGCTGCCTTATTGGGTAAGAGGTGTCAGAATATCCTCAGGGGGGTTCGTTGTATCACTACCCTTAGATTATAGACATTATGGGCGGTTATTGGTGGACTGGGCATTGACTTCTTCACTTTCCTAATAATAGACCAGGAATCCATCGAGCTCGAGCCTGGTGGCCCGGTGGGAACCCGTCCTATCTCCACTGGCGCAGATCATCAACGGAAGACAGATCAATTCCTATCACGTGCATATCCTTTGATTAGCACGTGACCCCTGTCAAACACTTCAACTGTCGCATATAGTAGATACCCCTGATTCCACCTCAGCCCAAGTGTCATAACTTACGGGCGTCTCTTACTCGGTCCTATTCCAGCGCTCTGCCTCGCCCTACGCGTCCAGTCGCGTGAAAACGCGCTTGGCGGAGATGGCTCAGAACCGCACCCGACATGAAGGGCCCCTACAAGCAGCTCTTCAAGAGTCTACGGATGCCGCCGCAACCAGAGCCACAGAAGGACAGAAGATCTTCAGTCCCATTGCAGCTTTCCTGGATAAACACCGTGCTCAGTCCTCCAGTCTTGCACCGCACCTACAGAGTGCTCTCGCCCTCTTGAGCAACGATCTTGCTGCAGTGGCTCAACGCCACTTCAATGCCTTTATCAGCGGCATAGATGTAAGCGAGATTTGCAGCCCTCCTGCCCTCGCTGCTCATAAGCCTCTATCTCCCCCGGTCTCTCGCCCGCCCTCCAGCCTGAATCAGCCAACCTACGCTACGGCTGTCTGCCTCCCCGCCTCAAGCAAGCCAATTCCTAAAGCAAAGAAGCTGAACAACACCCAAACCTCAGATAGGCAGTCCAAAAAGTCCGCACTCTCTGCTAAGCCGCCTCCCCCAGACAACCGCCTCTTCATCCGTCTACCGGACGGACATCCGGCTAGAGACATGCAGTCCTATGCAATTTACTCCAGCCTCCGAGCCCGACTAGGCCCAGATGGCGCCATGCTAAAAGAAGTGCAGTCTACAAAGACTGGCTTTGCCCTTTGCCCCTCTACTCCTGACGATCTCTCTGCCATGGAAGCTCAGAAGGAGACTTTCTCCTCCTTTTTTGGTGAATGCCGAGTAGAACGCAGCTCACGCTGGATCTCATATAGAGTGGTCCCAAGGACCATTGGGCAGCTTGTCCAGAATCAGCACTCCCTCGTCCTGATGAATCCGGGGACTTTGGCCACGGCAATTGCTGAGTCCACTAGCCTTAATCCCATCTCAGTTACTGAAACCGCTGCAAGCGCTGCTGACAAGTACTCTCCCTCTTCCAGCTGGTTTATCAACTTCCCTGAAGGAACAGGAGTAGCCCTCCCACGCCAGCTACGTCTCTTTGGTATGGTCACCAATGCCCATCCCCTGTCTAGGAAGACAAAGGTTATACAATGCAACTGGTGCTGGAAATGGCACAACTCCCGATCTTATGCTCGTCACCCCTGCTGCCGCCTCTGTGGCTCTACTTAGCACACAGAAGAGGGGCACACCAGCCACTGCGCTGCCCAATCCCCTCACAACTGCCCCCCGAGATGCCTACACTGCCACGGCCCACACCCAGCAGACCATATGGAATGTCTCCTCCGGCCCAGCAGGGCAGGCACTACATGCACTAAGGCCCAGCGAGCCGAGATCCGCAAGACCGGCTCTCTGAACCTAGCTAAAGCTCGCATGGAGAGCAACTGCTGCACACAAACTCCCACGACCTCCCAGGATCAGACTATGGCTATGGACAGCGAACTTACAACACTGCCATCAGCTCAATCGACGGCCTCTCCCTTCCGTGCAACAACACCTCCACCTCATGTACCCGCGGACTCTCCTCCAGTCACAGCTCAGGCAGTCCGCTTTGCAACACCTAAACCTCATAACTGGTTTGACGTTCTATTAAACGAACGACTATGATATATCGAACTTGCTCAAATATGGAGACACTTCCGATGCTCCAGCTAAATGTAGGCCGCGGGCCAGCAGCTCATGAAATTGCCCTCTCTCTGGCATACTCCAGCGGCATTGATATCATCCTTATACAGGAGCCATACATATACACTGACCTCAGCTGACAAATCACAAAAAGGCACCCATCATACAAGTGCTTCTCCCCAACAGACAGCTGGGTTGCAAGCGGTCGACCCTGGGTACTCACCTATGTCCAGAAAAAGATGGGCATTCGGGCCTCTCAGCTCCGCCCTCAGCCAATAGATCAGGATGCTCTCTCAGACCTTCTTCTACTACAGATTCTCTCCCGCTCTGGACAATCTGCCTTGATAATTAACATCTAT
>NW_020798403.1:0-23378 GCF_002237265.1 Aspergillus thermomutatus
GGCAGTTATCGAGGCAGATGGTTGGTATACGAAATATTAGAATGGAATCAATCTCCTTCCTAATTAGGTTTAGCTAATAGTAGGCGGTAAGGTAAGGTGGTCGAATACTTTTTGCATCCCACTGTAACAACATCCAGAGGCTGTGTAATTCGTGGATCTTCCATCTTGGCAGCGTCGAATTTCAAGCAATCAGGCATCCCCTATTTGATTCCCAGAACTCCGTCGCTTGGCTTTCTGGATGATTCTGCCACTAGTTGCAGATCATTACCGTATTCTCCACACACGCACAAGCTTGTCGGAGATAGACACGCATCCTTTTCTTGGCAAGCTGGCAGAGCGGATCACATCCGAGGCCTGAAGTCTCTGAGCGATGTCCGGGTCGAAGATGTGATATGACTGAATTGCTGATTCAGTGTGCTGGATGAACGTTGAACGTGCCTTGGGATGACGAGTCGATCGAGGTAGGCCCTAGGATCAAGGCATGTGTCTCTAGTCGCTGTAACGCCAAGATGATCATAACCATCCATAACTCTTCTTGCCAAGAATCTCCGTTTTGTACTATATTCCAATGTGGTTTCGGTTGTGAGTATCACTCAAGAATACGGAGTAGGCTAATTTGATGCTCGAGGGGGAAAGTCATGAATGGTCACCGCGTGTTTCGCTCCGTGCCCAATTGGCCATAGTACCATGTCACGAGCTTTTCTAGCTTCACCATCTTGCAGACCTTCACTTATCTGGATTGCCATTCATGCTATTTCTGTTGGCTTGCTCTCACACTCAAAGAGGTAAATGAATATCTCTTGGCGCCATGGTGAGATGTTAGAGGCATCAAGCAGATCACAATGGTTCACTGACCATCATTAGTCAGGCAACCCGACAAGTACAGGATACTGGGTATCTAACTCAACGCATGATTCCCATCTAATCAGACTATCGGTTACTATCTCGTGCCCATTCAAGTCAGGCCCTATTCAGCAAGAGTGCGCCGGTAGAGGTGCATGAGTATATGAGCCCCTCATCGCCCACAGGCCAGCAGCTCTGATTAGCTACCGGGTGATTGACTGTAGTTGTCTTGCTGGAGCGGCAGCTATGGGTCAACAAGCCAAACCAATCCCTGTCCATAATTCTGGATTAGTCCCAAATGACGAGAAATATCTCCTGGCTGTTTCAGAGAACCATGAACTTACGCAGTGGGCGCAGCTAACGACAGAAAGTAAGAGGCGGCGCCGGAAAGGTAGGAGAGGATCTATTCAGTCATTTGATTCCAGCTGGAATATTGATGAAGATTGAATCGGGGCTTAGTCCCTTGGGCGATTGGGAAGACGAGTCTTAATCGCCAAATAGTGCCCAGGATGGAGGAACTGGCTGCCTCTCTCAGCATCTAGGGCAGAGCTCAAGAAATACAAGGTAGCTATAGCTACCCTGAACATAGATCGCAGCCGTTCCAATGACCCATCTGGGATGAAGATTTCCCGCTGAGAAACTTCGCTCTGCCTATGAGATGAGATGCAATGCTTTGCTTGAAAGCCTTGCATCCCGGCCGGAACCATTAATGATATCAACAACTGTCACGTCTGCCAGCACAATGACGGAACGCTCAGAAGTCTCCTCCACTGACTCAGACACTGAAACTCAAGCCATCTCAGCGATGCTATGGCGTCCAAACCATCGTGATAGTCTTGAGAATCACCGCGTAGTCATTCCTGTGGTGTATCCTGATCTCCTGGTGGGTTGGGGAGATCGAGTTCCCACGGAAGAAAGTCCTTCAGACGATGGGGTCAGGATCTGGATACAGTCGCGATCGTTATTGCCTTCCATGTCGGAAACATTGAGATGCTCTTTCAAACCTTAGTCACTACTTAGTGTGACACCAGTCCAAGTATTAGAATTAGATCAGGGCCAACCCTACCAGATACTGCCAGCATACACTCAAGATAGTATCCTTTTGTCTCATATTTTCAAAGGTTCAACTGATGCGGTGTTCTTTGAATTGTTCATTGGGCAGCCTCCAGTACTGTAGGAGGTGGCCAGAGCCAAAATCCATGCTTGTTATGGATAATGCATCTTTCCATCATTTGGACCGAGTCAAGCAGTTATATTCTAATGAGGGAGTTGAATTACTGTATTTGCCGCCTTACTCTCCTGATTTCAACCCTATTAAGGAGTTCTTTGCTGAGTTGAAGGTTTACATCAAGTAAGCTTGGTCAGCATATGGAGAGGATCCTGACCAAGGGTTTCATGCCTTCCTCTAAAAGTGCGTTCATGATGTTAGTGCAAAACAGGAGAGCGCCAAAGGACATTTCCAACATGCAGGTATAGCGATGGAGCTGATATGAGTGTCCGCCATACTCTAAAGCTATGTATGAGTCATGACAACTGCCAGCACGAGTTACGTTGCCTTATAACCCCTCCTATGATCTAACTCTGCCATCTCATACAAATATAATTCTTGCTACTCTAGCAAGTGTTTATAAAGAGCTTCACATATAACTAGAGTGATAATATGCGGATGGCCACTAGGTTCTAGGGGTGCTTGGACATTGAACAGTCAGGATATTTATATAAACAGTTATAATCAAGCGCTTGCTGCAGCCGGCTGCATTGACCATCTGGGATATAATCAGTAATCTGCTGCTAATCATATCAGGGATCTTTATAAGCTGTGAGGGTGCAAGTCAGGGGTGCCATAATGGTCTTCATGACGCCTTTGGCATAAGAAGTTCTTAAGGTAGTGAGAATAGCGGGGGCGGCAGGCTTGGATTTACAGTCGGTTCGGGCCGACACTTGTTAATGTTAAGAATCCCATAACTTTTCTAAACTCTCTTCCGTTCAAGGTAAAACTGCTACACCATTCGCCGCTAAAATACCTAGGGCAGCAGTCACTTAAGCGACGCTTACTCCACCCATATGTTCCCCTTGGCCAGTAAGGGCCGTAAGGGCCGTCAGCGCATAAAAAGGACGATGGTCTAGGGCCTATGTACTTATATTAAACCACCAGCCCCCACCTTGGTACGACTCCGACTTCTTTCATTTTCCTCAGTCAAACATCATGTCATCTGTTAGCAGTGTTCTCATACGCCGGGGCACCGAGTTGATTTCCGCTCGGCTTCGATACCGTGAACAGTCTCAAATGCATGATTGGCTAGGCCTCTCAATCGTCATTTTTACGGCCCTTGCATTTGGTCTGGCAATCTTTTGGGTGAGTCGGTGTTCGTATTAGGAACAGCAACTATCTAAACTCATCGATAGGTTGACTACACCTGCACGCATGTTATTGCGACTCTGGCCGCGGTCGAAGACTCCAACCCAAAGACCTATGTCCGCCTCGACAGCGAAGATCCTAACGATTCCTTCGACCCTACTGATACCGAGGTCGCAGCTGCATCGACCCCTAAGCCTATCACTAGCGGGCTACGCTCGACCATCAAGCACCTACGCGCCCGTGGTGGCATCTGGTCGTGCTTCCGTGGATTCCGTATGTATCTGGCCTTCACAGGGTTCGACATGGGCGTGGGGTTTCTAGTTCGAGCTATTGTCCCTATTCCGATCGACTCTCACTCTCTCGCCGGTTCATTTTTCGGTTCATTTTTCGGGGAGTTCGTCGCCAGCATGCTCCTGGCCACCTGGCAGATGGCTTGGGTCCATCTTGTGATCGCCGACAAATCTCCAAGGAGCTCCTACCGGCGAATGCTTGGCCTCCGGCACTGGCCTAGAATCGCCCCTGCGGCTGCTCTGTACAATTTCCTAACGTGTGCGACTTTCTCTCTGCCTACAGCTGCCGCAGGGCCCGCTGGCTGGGCCGTCATGGCCGTCGTCACCAATCGGGGGTATAAAGGGCTTCTCGGTTTCCTAGCCATTAGCATCCTCCCGGCTGTATTCTTCCTGTTGGTTTCCGTTCCCGCCAGGGGAATATTCACCCGCGTGGCTGCCTCGATGCTGCCCGAGGAGGACGACCCGATCGTGCCCTTCGACCGCCTGTTTGGCGGCAAGGTGAAACCCGAAGTTGTGGGTGGTAGCGGCAAGCTCGGCCTCAGAGATGCCTGGACCACCTTTGATTGGGCTGCTCGCGCTCGGTATGTTAAGGTCATCCTGAAGGCTCTTGCCATTGAGGTTGCACTAGGTGTGGTTGGGATCCTTCTAATAATAGGGGAGTTGACTTTGGTGACCCCTACTAGCCAGAGCTCGGCTTCCCACTCTTAGTTCTTATTTAGATTTGCGATTGCATCTGCATGATAATGGAGCATTCCTAGTATGCACTGCATACCTACTCTAAGCCCGTTCACCAGAACAGACATGTCTTCCACAATGCTATGATATACCCTAGCTGGCGTCAATATCGGACGGTCAGAAATACCAAGCTATTTACATTGACCAATAATACCACAGCTTGATAAATGCATCATTCAGGAATGAGAGGAGGCAGAAGAGTAACATGAAATATTACACCAGCCTACAATATCAATGGGCCAAGAAAAGACAAGGCAAACCAAAGCAAAAACAAAGTAACTCAAGGACCGTCAGGTCAACCAACACCCAACCAAGTTAGAAAGGCAAGTTTAGCTTGCCCTGTCCAAATGCGCCCTCTACTAAGGATTCTCCCTCTGCCTGATATCATCGACGATTCTTCGCTCGTCTTCAGCCCCCATACATTCATATTTAGAACCTTGTTTTGGCTGCAAGCCTTTAAGTTTCCTAGGCTTTCATCGGTGGGATAGCTCCGGAGGTTGTTTATTCATTAATGATCTACAGCAGATGGAGTTGCCTGTAAAGCTTAAAATTGAAGACAGATCTACAGCTATAGCTTCTATAGATATCTCGTAACATTCATATAGTATCACAAAATGTCTGGTATTAAAACCAGGTAGATACAAAACAGGTTATATAAGCCCTATCTAAATCAAGTATAGTGACGCATGTGATTAGGGTTTGAAAGAGCGTCTCTATGCATCTGACATGGAAGGTTTAACGGCCACTCCTGTACACAGGACTTTCCGAGGTGCGAACTTCGGAGATGCCCTGCGTGCAGTCAATATAGTTGACACTGGGTAGCTGTAGTGCAAAACTTGGAGAAAGTGTTCGTTCCATTGGCACCTACATCGTACTGATTATCAGCAAAGCAGGTAGAAAAATCTTCTGGCGCCATGACAGGCTTTTCTGATGAGCTATTCAATGCAATAGAAGCACATGACTTGATTCAATGGTTTCCCATTTCTTTTTTTCATTATTTTTTTGGATGCCTAAGATACCACCACAATTAAAAGAGATATTAGAGTCTCATTCCTCTGTAGACATTGAGCATTATTGTAACATGAAGCGTAACCATGGGTATCCGTGACGTCCGGTAAGTTAAAAAAAAAATCACATGAAAGTCTCAGAGCCCCTCAGAGACGGAGTATTGGCATCGCCAAGATCATCTAGACCTCCTGGTGGACAACCTCACCAGTCTTCTCAGCCATATCCTTGTCAGTGAGACCCATCTCAGCGGCGAAGGTGCCGTGGGGCTTCCACTTGGCAGAGGTACGGGGAGTGGTCTCCTCCATCATCTTGTCGACCTGCTCGAGAGTGAGACCCTTGGTCTCGGGGACGAGGAAGTAGGTGTAGACAAAGGCGCAGGCGCAGAGGGATCCCCAGATGAAGAAGACCTTGGCCTTGAGGTTACCCTTGTCGGTGTCAACCATGTAGGGGGTGATGACAGCAATGATCTATGGAGGTCGAGTCAGCACGGTAGCCTTTGCGTTTGTGTCAAGCAAGCAGGAAACTTACGCAGTTCCAGAGCCAGTTGGAGGCGGTGGACAGAGCAACACCACGGGAACGGATGGGCAGAGGATAGATCTCGCCGATGACGACCCAGGCACCAGGACCCCAGGTGCTGGCGAAGAAGAAGATGTAGATGCAGATGAAGGAGATTTCGGCGCTGACAGCGCTCTTGTTGCCGCCGTCAACAGTTCCGACGATGGCGACGATGTACTGGCAGATAACCATGCCAAGAGCACCCCAGAGGAGCAGAGTACGACGGCCGAGCTTCTCCATGGTGTAGAAAGAGATGGGAGTGGAGCAGACGTTGACGATGGTGGTGATCATGCTGATCAGGAAGGGGTTGCTGATGGTTCCCAAGCTCTTGAAGAAGGTGGTACCGAAGTAGAAGACGAAGTTGACACCAGTCCACCTGTAGCGGTCGTTAGCATCGCATGTCAGTGAGCGACGAAGCAAGAAGGGGAAACGTACTGTTGCATCATCTGCAGAGAAGTACCCAGGATGGTACGACGGAGGTTGCTGTTGGGGTTCCAGAGGCTTCCCCGGAAGCAGTTGAACCAGCTGCCGAAGTAGCCGCTCTGGGGAATGGCCTGCATCTCGTACTCGTGGTTGGCGACAATCTCAGCCAATTCGGAGCGGATGTACTCGGAATCGCGGGGCTGGCCACGGACACGGGCAAGAGCCTCGGCGGCCCTGGTAAGATCGCCCTTCTTGACGAAGTAACGAGGGGACTCGGGCAGCAAAAGGAGACCAGTACCAAGGATGAGAGCCCAGGCGATCTGGATACCGATGGGGATACGGTAGGAGCCAGAGTCAGTGCGGTTCTGGGTGGCATAGTCGACGCAGGAAGCCAGCATCAGACCAATGGTGATGCAGAACTGGTAGCCAGAGACGATGGCACCACGGACCTTGCGGGGCGCGATCTCGGACATGTACAGGATAATGATGGCGGAAACGAAACCGACACCAAAACCAGCGATCAGACGACCGACCACGAGCAGAGCAGTGGTAGCGGAGGCAGTCTGGAGGACGACACCGACAATGAAGATAGCGCAACCGCCGACAATGGTAGTACGACGACCAAACCAATCGGACAAGTCACCAGCGATCAGAGCACCGAAGAAAGTACCAGCAGAGAGGATGGAAGTGATCAGAGACTTCTTCCAGGAAGGAATGACGAAAAGATCGGTGGGAGTGGTGGCCTTGTCCTGTAGAGTAGGAGTTTCACCGGTCAGCGACAATGCCATGCATGATAGTCTTGTGGAGGCTACTAACCAGGCCCTCGAACTCAGTGATGAAATAATCCATGGCCATAACACCGGAAATGTAACCTGAATCATAACCGAAGAAGATACCACCGAAGGCCGCGAAGGCACACATCATGTAGGTCTTCCAGGTCACAGGCGCCTCGACGCGCGAGGTATCGGCGACAGCGTCCGCCATGGCGATAGATGACAGGTGATCAACTGCGAGGGTAAAGTGGTGAGAGGGAAGATATGAGAGTGGATAGGGGGTGTTGATCACTACGCGGCTCAAAAGGGGAAGGATGGAGGGAAGAAGAGAAAAGAGATATGATCAGCGTGACAAGAAGAAGGTCGGACAACCTGGGGGAGAACGGCTGATTTTATAGACCTGGAAGAGGAGAAACCTGGAGATGCCGCACTCGCACTTTCTCTCACTTTTCTCTTGCCCTCAGTCAGTCGGCCCCATCCCATGCCGGTCCGGGGAATTGACCACGGGGGACTCATATTGCCATCGGCTCTAGCGCGGTTTTTTTTTTCTTTTTGTCATGAGGTTCTACTGGATTGCTTAGTCTTGTCTAGTCTGGCTGTCTGGGGATTTGGGGACAAAGCTGGAGACATGGAGGAGAACAAAAAAGACCGCCAGACTGGATTGGGATGCACTAAGAACGAGTGGGACCTTGGACCAATCATTGCAGATGGTTAGACTTTGCCAGTCGGCCTCAGATCGCGGGATCTGGTATGGTAAGAGTCGACCTCTGGTTGCGACGCTGTACCACTTGGGAGCCAGGGCAGAGTGGCGCATGGTAGATACAGTACACATTCACAGTCACAACCCCGGATGAATCCTGATCGAGTTGGTCGACCACCAAAGTCCGGCCGTGCTCGCAAAAGCTAAACCTTCCTGAGACAAGTAACTTGCTTAGACCTCTCTTCTGGGATTTCTCATTGGTAATGGATTTGTGGCGCGGCCAACCCCGGAAGTTCTGGCCAAACAGATGCTCGGGTCTAGGCCGGCCGTGTTGTCGGGCTGACTAGTTCTGGCACACTCTCGAAGGTGTAGCCAGTAGCTACGCGCTTCCAGAGACGCTAACCCCGGCGACGGTTCCTTCTCCGGCCTAATTTCCGTGTCGTGTGTTCTCATTGGCCGTTCTCACAGGGGCCGGAAAAACCAGCCTACCACGTGCATGAAAGCGGGGGGACCGCTCCACATGGTCTGCAGCAGACCACATTCTGTCAAACTTTGCTGGTCAATACAGTATCAATACAGATAGCACGGCGTCTGTTCCTAGGTACCTAGGTACTCCTTACAAAGAATTCCGTGGCTGTTTTTGGATTGCCTTGATGGATGGATAAGGAGTTGAGTACTGTTGTTGATTGATGATTCATCTCAAGTTCGATTGGAATCTAATCAAATAGTCAACCTGCTAAAGACAGACGACCGCCCTAAGTCCAAGCGAGTGTCACAGCGCCCATTGTAGAAGTCATTTCCTGGGTCGGCAAAGCCTAACTTTTCACAATGTAACCCTGTAACCTGGAACCAGGTTCTCTTGAATCTCATTAGCCATGATAGTAGATTGCTTCACAGCACACCAAGCCAGACAGTGCAGGACACAGACATGCCGAGCGCCACCTCGACTGTAAATTACCGTTGCACGCGCTGCTGACCATCAACTTGGACTTACGGCCGGACATGGAGTATGTTAAAGGAATAGCGGGCCACTCTAAAGATTGCCTGTCTGTTCTTCTCACCATTATTATTATCTAAGTGTTATCTACACTCCTGTTGACTGTTGATGTTGACACCTGAAGAGACGGAGCCGAGGGTTCTCCTTCGGCTCTCACCGAGTCAACGAGTCTATGATCACTTGATGCCGACCCGTGATGCGTCCGAGAACAGTCCCGCTAGATTTTTTTTAGTTCTGATTTTAGGCCATTGCCACTGACATTACAGACTTTTCAGTCGACGCGAAGAAGCTGAGAATGAGGAGCAAAGAATGGAAGTGGCTTGCTGGTTCGCTGGTTGTGTGTTGTGTAGGCTGACGGGCTGGCGAGCCAAGAGTCTTGGTGCGCCATGGCCTTGTAACGTTGTAACAATGTTTCATCCGGTCTGAACCTAATAATACCTAGGGGAACAAGTCATATTACATGAAGTCAGACATTTGAGCCAGCACTCAACAGTGGATGGGGAATCCAGAAGGTAAATTCAGGCAATCAGCAGGAAGTTTCCATGCAAACACCTTAGGTAGGTGCCTACCTAGGTACTTAGACAGTGTTACACACGGGAAAACAGAGTTTGTTACCACGTGCAAAACCATGGGATGACAGACAGGAACAAACGAAGCTTTTCCACTTGTCTTGCTGTCTCGACCGATGCGCCAATCCCCTCTCTTCAGAAGCTTGGTTGGGCCTCTTGGTCTTCGGTTCTCATTTCCATTGATTCATCCTCCAAGTCTGTGACCTGTCGTCCTCGCTTCTGTCAAGTTTCCACTTCCCACACTCCATGTCATGCCGTCTCTCCATGCGGGGATCCCCGGACAGCCTCCCCAGGTTCACTTTCCAGTTTCCTCCCGGTGAGAATTTCGAGTTAGCAACTGGATGCATCCCGGCTTTTCGGGTTTCTCATCGGAAGAACTTGTTCAGACAACATCCTCCGTAGTTCGCTAGCGATTCAAGTACGGGGAATAATAGAGTTTGGACTCCCACACTGTACGTGGGGAAGAGGACTCTTGCCGAAGATTAAGCGAAGCCCCTTGGTTTTCCATCTATCTGAGACTGGCAACATCGGAGGATGGCTTCTCCCTGCCGTCATTTGCATGTAGATACTGGTAGGATCCTTCTTTCAATTTGACTTTCCTTTCTCCGGATCTTATTTGCGCAGGATCAATACGTGAATTAGGCTATTCTCTAGAACTTTGACAGCCATCTGTTACCACATACGGAGTACATTCAGGTACGTATCCTCTCGATCTTCCATCGGCAGCAAAAGGTTCGACTATGGTTCTGGACTGGATCATCTTACGAAATCATTACCAACAAAAAGGGCCAAGGAAATTGCGTCTGCCCCAGACTGTTCTCCAATGTTCCAATCATACGATGGTACCACCAGTCCTTGGCCGCTTGGCCTCGGGGCGATGGGGTAAGAATCAATGGCCAAACTCTGACCGTCGACTTGTTCCCGCTAAAACTCCGCAATCCGCATAATCCTTCGCCCGCTCCAAACGTCCAAATACAAAGTCTCGGGTCGGCCAGTTTACGGTCGAGCTCGCCCGTTAAATCGCCGTTAGCTTGCCGACCCGGCCTTGTCACCAATCGTTGAGGAGAGAACGGCACCGACGATTGCCCAGTGGTGGGCTGTCCTCTGATAGATAGATGTAGCTGAACCTAAGCGAGCAATTTAATATAGCCCCAATCACCCATGGCTCTTGCACAGTCACCTTGTGCGTCAAGCTCGAGACGATACCTGCCATCGGCTTCTCTACGGGCTACTAGGTTTCGAATGTGACCCCTGGGCCCTAAGGTGCCGAGCACGGCAGCCTCTGCAGCCGATACCAAGAAGCCAAGTAGGATCCTGAAGCTGGTTCGTAACGCCCACGGAAAGGATGATTGGCCGGACAGACTCCTTTGGACGCCATGTCCCACATTTTCGAATCTTCGAATCAGTCAAGGTTTTTCAGGATGGCATCAAGGCACGTGATTCTGCTGTGGATGCTGAGAATGAGATGGAAGAGCCAGGTCATCGAACCATGCGGAATATCATTTATGAGGCGCTTGGAAGCAGCTCGAAGCCTCTGGCTGCACAGCAGGTGATGCCAATGCCGACTGGACAAGTCACTTGCATCAGATCATTGTGTCTGATATTTCAGGGATCTATCAGGCATTCAAGCCTACTGGTAGTCAACACCATCTACCGAGATGCTTACTGCGAATAGAATACATGGAATCTTAGATTTAAGTGGCTGACATCCATTTCATTACATACTATGTCCAATCCATTCAAGGGCCCTATTCCCCGACATGAGCATCAACTGAATCCCACCCGACATCAACGCAAGAGAAACTCACCAAGAACTTCAGATGCCCGTCGCTGTTGCCTATCTTCTCCGAAAGCAGAATCCCCTGGAGCCCTCTCGATCCCCCATTCCTCATTTCCAGATCGGCGCACAGTTTAGGTCCGTGCTCGGTGTGCTCGAGGGAGATATTCCTCGCGGTCCGGGTGAAGTTGTTTCCTCCCCAGATGAACCACCCTGATGCTGTTAGACGCTTTCCGACTGAACACGGGAAAGGGGGGGAGGGGAATACCGTCTGTGTTGCCGATGTGGTCATCGAGGCGGATCTTTCGGGTGATCAGCTGGCCATGGCTGTCGCGGACCTTGGCCAGGAGCATGGTGCAGCCATCCTCCTGGCGGATGTGGATGTCTTCACAGGATCGGTGGAATGACATTTTCTGTTGTTGACGGTCTTTGAGAACTTATTGATAAGCGGGATATTGGAAGCTGAATCCCGGCGAGGCTCAAGACGTCTTTATATACGTATGATCCACCCCTCCTGTCCGTTGAGGCATTGCTGCCCTACAGGGTCTAAGGTCTATTCATGACGACGGACTAGCATGCAAGATGACATAGCAAGTGGATCGTGGCCGCACTCATTGGGAAGTGAGTCTGTAGATGGTGGGGCGCAGGACTCTAGCGGTGAGGGTTTATCCTGCAGGCAGCAGTCATTGGCCGGCTGGTTCGAGATCTGTCGCTTCCTCCTACGCAGAGTATGCTGGTGTGGTCTGGAGGAGACTACATTCGTCAGTCATCCATATGTCGAGTCCATACTCATACTGTGGATAGAATAGACTGTAAAATGTTACACAGGATCTGCAGTGCCACTCCAGTGTGGCGGTGCTCTCGTTGAGAACTCAGCATTGCTGAAAGATCAACCGGCCCGAGGTATCAGTGGGTCTGTAGCTATTCCTGGAAGTGTGTGTTGGAGGCTTTGCAATGATCACCGCCACTTCTCAAATACTCAGACTCGATCGCTTCATGGGGTTATAGAGTTGCTGTGTGGGAGTTGCATGTGCGACCGTGGCTACCGTTGAATTCAATGCCATGTTCTTATCTACACTGCTTGCCTCATGGATATCACCATGATCATTGCTCGTTCCTGTAATGGTATAGGTACTCTCCGATCCTGGACGAATATATAGCATGGCTAGTGATCTTGGAAAGAGCATGCTTAGTGTCATTACACAAATTGCCTAGTTGAGATATGTCTTCCACTAACTGAACTCTTCACCGGCTTTTCCTGTGGCCTTGCAGACAACATCCGCATATTACATCTTAAGTTGTGTCTTTCTAGAACAGTGTAGTGCGATTCTATCGGGACATCGTGCTCCCAATTAAATGTCAATTGACTAGGGAGGTCGACTTGACCGCGTGTTTGGGGAGGCTCCTGTGATCAGGACACTGGTAAAAGAGAGAGCATTTGGGTTGAGAGGAGGAAGTAGATTCCGCTGAGCCTTCTTCCCCTTGAGTATAGCATGCAAAGCAGAAAGATATCTACCTGCCGAGTCCGGATTCGGACCATGTGTCTCAGAGGCGACTCCATGAGAGATCTAGACTCAGCGATATATGGACAACAATCCTCAGTTCTAGTTCTAATACAACATCTAAGATTTTGTCTATGTACAACATCGACCATCCAACAAGGAACACTAGGGTATCTCTATGATACTTCAAGTCTATCAGTCTATCCACTCAAAAGTCTATGTTTGCTCCTCCAACGTTCATCACTATCGAATTAATTCCCCTCGTCGGCCTTCACAAAGTGCAGCACACCCGGCTGCGACGCATGCCCCTTGGTAGAGACATAAATGCACTTCCGGAACGTCGAGACCAAGGAACCGAGAAAACTCTGGTCCTTCTCCTCGTGGTACTGCGCCCCGAGCAAGGGCTGGATGGCCCAGGTCGCCTCCTCGGCCTTGTAGAAGGGGATCCGGCTGAAGAGGTGGTGCACGACGTGGTAGTCGATGATCTCGTGGAAGAAATGGCGGCCGATGAAGCCCATCGTGCGGTCGACGGTGGCGAGGGCGCCCTTGGTGTAGGTCCAGGCTTCGGGGGTGTAGTGTGGGACGGAGGGGTGGGTGTGTTGGAGGTATGTAATGGCGACTATTTACATTAGAACCATACTCAAGCTGCATTGAAGGAAAGGACATACTCAGCCAGTGGTGGACCCACAGGTAAGGGACGAAGTAGAGCAGGACGACGTTCCAAGCCCCGACCCGCGTGCTGGCGTAGTACAGCACCGCGGCCATGATCAGCAGACCCAGATCGGAGATGGCGATGTAGATCCGCTGCGAGGGACTCCACAGCGCCCCAACGGGGTTGAAGTGGCTCGCCGGTCCGGTCTTGGGCTTGCCGTCGGGCCAGCTCTGCGCGCCGGCCGTGGCATTGGTGAACAGGTACAGCTGCCAGCCGCCGAGCTGGTGACCGATCAGCTGGAGGAATGAGACGATGGGGGTCTCCTCGGCGAGGTGCTTCAGCTGCTCGATGCGCACGTTCTTCTTCTGCGCGAGCTGCTCGTCCGTCCACGGCACGAAGACGGTGTCCTTCTCCATGTGGCCGGTGTACCGGTGGTGACGGGCGTGGGTGATCTTCCAGGAGAAGTAAGGGACGAGCAGGAAGGAGTGGGTGGCCCAGCCGATGAAGTCGTTGATGCCCTGGTAGCGAGAGAAAGCCCCGTGGCCGCATTCGTGGGCCAGAATCCACATCCCTGTTCCGACGCAGCCCTGGAAGAAGCCGTATGTGGCCCACGCGAGGGCGCGGAGCGGTAACGAGGGGAGGAGATGGATGTGGAAGGCGCCGTAGGTCAGGATGGCGCAGTAGAGGATATCACGGGCGAGGTAGAGGAGGGAGGTGACGAGTGATGACTCGAAGCATTCTTTGGGGATGGCATCTTTGAGCGATTTCAGACTAGGAGTGTTGTCTTGGACAACCTGGGGATATGTGAGCGTGCTTCTCTGGTTCATATTGCATAGAACATACCTCTGTCTCTGTCTGCACAGCTCTTTTGCGAACCTCAGCCATTTTCCCGACTGTCCTTCAACCGAAACCGAGCAATTGGCAGAAATGAAGGTGGAAAAAAGTAGAAAAGAGGGGGGAAAAAATTAAAAAAAAAAAAAATAAAATAAAATAAAAAGGCCAGCAAGCCATTCCCTATCATACGATAGCTAAGCACATGGCACCCGAAATCGCAGGCATATCAATTGGCCCATCTCCTTTCCACCGACTGTTTCCAGAAAAGCGGTCCCTGAATCTGTCAAACGAACTCAAGTGGATCATTTTGAAGACTCGGGCCAGTCAGACAGCAGCAATATCCATGTGCCTGAGGTCCTTTTTTTAGCGGACTGTTGAATCCATCGATGCCCAGCCGTTGAGAGACCCAAGTACTCAACATAAGGAGAGGGCTATGCTTTGTTAGGAAAATGGGATCCAGCGTTGAGGGAGGAGAGGAAGTCCTGTAACATCTTTGGACAGTTTGATATATAGTCTATGGAATCGAGATCTGACGACATGATATGGTTTATTCAGTTACAATTGACATGCTGCACTGCACTGCATACATGATTTGACGGGATTCTCTTCAAAATGTTGTTGATTTTCACATGGAAAAATTCGAAATTTTATTACTGGATCAGGAATAGCGGATTCGTGTTCTACACGCTAAATTTAGCTCCAAACTAAATTGGGGATGCCTCGGTCATGTGATTCAGTTGCTCACCTCCTTTTCCATTGTCCAATTAAAATCATCCTTTTTTTCGCAGAAGATGAGATTAATTATGCTTCACTCAGCTGTGAATTTGCACCAGTGCTCGAGTCCACAATTGACTGACTACCGTTACTTTAGTGACATTTGGATCTTAGTATCGATGGTGTCGACTGTCGAGAGATCAAACAACCCAAGCCATACTTTGTCCAGTTAGAGCATTCAGGCCTCGCCCCCAAATCCCTTTACTTCTCGTCCTCTTTTCAATGAGAGAGTCAGATTAAGAGTTGTTCCCCTCTACTCCGTATTCCCATAATGAATTCTGATGTTGCTCATGAGATTGACGCATGCTCTCTGCAAAATCCAAATAACTTGTTATAGCTTGAAAGAGAATTGTAGTTCTGAAATCCTGCGAAGTTGTGCTTGCTAACAACAGTCTCACTAGTCACCCAAACCCAAGCCAGGATTGAGACAGGAATCTTATATGATCATCCGCGGCCAACGGAGCCAGCTCACCACAGGAGTCACTATTTCAACTTTGGCCTCGTAAGAGGGAATAAACCCGGATTTCATTACTCTGCTCAATCCCAATGACCCTTTGTTGGCAATTCTATAGTCATTGAAGCAGCGGTAAAGGCCTAGGTAGATTCCGATTAGAACCGGTAGGACTGCCTTGTTTTCCGAGGAACTGATATGTAACTTCTCAGCTAAAGCATGTCAACTATCTTTAACGCTGCGCATTTCCCGAGTAAGGGCATGGCAGAAATAGCTCGCAGTTATTAAATGTTGGGTCATTAGGGGATATCCCCGCTGTGAAAGTACGCGGTGCCTGGTGTAGTATGGTGCCTCTGTCCGGAGTAATCCAGGAAGGATATTCTTGACTCCCGAAAGCTGATGCTGGTGAAGACACAATGTTCTGATGTTGTGCCCTAAAGCCATGTTGGGCCTTGCCTCTCAGTATCCCTGATCTGCGAAGTACCGAGATCGTGGTATTGGGCCATCGCCGGATAAAAAGCTAGGATTAAGTTAGCCTCCGAAGCCAGCAGTGACTGAATGCAATTGATTGTGGAAATCTTCTGTTCGTCCACGAAGACACTAGAGCCTGACTCTGTGAACAGCATTCCGAACCCCAGTTGTTGAGAAAGGCCGGCAACAAGGTCTCAGAGACGACCGGATCGACGACTGCATCTTCGGCGCTGAAAATTATGTATTCTGGATGAGGAACGATGTCAATTTCTAGCTGACAACGAGGTGACGATGTCCATCGGAGTGTTGGCCATGAGAGCATCCACCAGGAGCAGGGATTCAACCGGCTGACCGTTGGTCATTGGGCCGCTGGCCTATAGACGAGAAGTTGCACGTATGAGCTGGAGATACCACAGGAGATGCAATCCTAGAGAAATTTTTGAGCTTACACCACTGACGATGAAGTATGCCTGTCTGACACGGCTCGATAATGACGTCCTGAACGACCAGCACAGATCGTAATTCTAGGATACGATGTGCCTTCAAATGTTGGGAGGGAGGACAGGATCATCACGTGCAATCTTGCAATTCAAGCTCAGGCTATTCATAAACATGCTATGTACCTTCCAACCCGCATACGTATATCTAGCCCGCCGCGTATGGGCTGCGCTTGCGCAGAATCTCTCCATACTTCCAGAGGATTATAGGTGCCGGTATGCCCAGACCGATAGAAACAAAGGCCAATAAACTGTTGCCCCATCCGTAGTGCAGGGCGTTATACATATATGGCGCAAATAGCGGAAAGGCGAAACCACACAAGCAACGTAAGAAAGCCACCGCGGCTAAAGCGCTGGCAGCGAATCTCGCGTATGTATCCACCATGTAGGTCTGGATGCACTGAAAGGCGATGATGTTCCCAGCACCAAAGAGACAGGCACCAATGTTAGGAGCGATCCAGTGGCGACGAAATTGAGCGGTCCAGCCATAGATAAATAGACCAACTGGGGTGAGGAAAGCGCCCACAATAAGGAGAGGTACTCGGAATTCGGGTCTGCCGACATTGTTGTTACGGGCTTTGAGCCGACGATAAATGCGGTCATTCATTGGAGCGCATATCTGAGACCCCAACCAGAAACCCAAGCCGAGGGAGATATAGTTCAGACCACCAATGCCCGTAGATTCGTTGTAGACATCGGTCCACAGAGAGCTGAAGGTCGAAAGGACAAGGTACATCGTGCCATAGATGAAGGCCATGTACAAGGCCAGGACTTGAACGATCGGTTGCGTGGACAAGAGGCGGAACGGCCGCACGAGCGCAGTCTGCATCGTTTGAGAAAGGGTTTTGTTCTGTCGCTCGGTTTCAGTCTGATACGCCGCATCACCCGTCTCCTTTCGGATCCGCTCCGCTCTCCATTTCAGAATCTTGGGTGCGTATGTTTCACGGAGGAAGAATAGCCCCGCAAATTGGATGACTCCATCTGCAATGGAGGTGGCATAGAAGACCCACCGCCAGGTGGTGTCTTGAGAGATGAAGCCACCGACTATAGGGCCGACAGCTGGACCAAGAAGCGGAGCAAGGCTGTAGATTGCAACACTTTTTCCGCGCTCTTCTGGTTTAAAACAGTCAGAAAGCACACCTCCACCAACCTAAAGATTGTTAGTCACTTTGCTGGAAGGCTCGCTTGGCAAAGAAGGACTCACAGCCAACGGAGCACTGCCACCCAGGCCAGACAGGAATCGAAAAGCGATCATCTGCCCCTTAGTTCTCGAGACACCGCATGCGATGTTGAACACGAGATAGAACAGGTTGGCCAATTGCAGAACAATGACTCTTCCGTAGATCTCAGAAAGCGGCCCCAGGAACAGAGGCCCGACGGCATAGGCCAACACGAAAATGGACAAAGTAAGTTGGGAAGAGACCTGGTCTTCGATATGAAACTCGCTTGCAATCGATGGCAACGCAGGTGCAACCATGGATGAAGATACCGGGGAGATGAAAGTGAAAAGAGAGACCGTGATGATAGCAGCCCATTTCTTCTTGTTTGACCAATTCTTAGGGTTCTCAGGGTCATCGGGGCCATCCCACGTTACCTGCGATCGCGTTATTATGGCCCTTGGACAAAATATTACTCGAGATTACGGCTTGGAGCTTACCAGTTTAGAATCCCGCCGTGATCTATCAGACCTGGCCGTTCGTGACTTTTCCAGCGCACTTTGATCGCGAGTAGCCGCTTCCAAATCAGTGTCGCGTTCGTTCAAGATTCCTCCTCTAACTTCAAGCACAGGGGCTCCGTGCTTCTCGGCATCATCCTCTGCAGATGAATCTACTGCATTGGCTTCAGGAGCATCGTCGTTGCTATGGTAGACGGACTGATCATCCAGATGTCTGCCTGAGTACACTCTGTCGAGATCCGATCTCCTGGGTCTAGACTCCGATCTTGTCCTCGTTATAGATAGGAGTCTCAAACTTCGCGATCGTTGCGACTCCGTTGATTCTGTCCGTGACAGGTGCGGACTGTCACTTGTGCTGTTTAGCGACGTTGATCGCGATCTGTTATGCCCACTCTCTTTTACTCCATCTTCTTGAGTCATGGCCAATCACTTTGTAAAACGATCACGCGACTCTTGTAAATAGAGAGTACTTCCGTGATACCAAAATTCCGGTAGAAGTAGACGAGAAAAACGATAAATCAGGTACGATTATATCAACATGGCCACCGCAAAAGCCCTCAGGCGGACGCAAGCAGAGACAGAGCAGGTTTTGTATGGCAATCCCACCTGCAAGAAAACGACTGCGGCGATAAAAAGATGCTTAACGCCGACAAGTGGAGAGAGGCCATGGAGCATTTTTCATAGATAGCGACCGTCATTGGAGAAGAGAAAGCTTGACACGCCAGGTTTCGCTGGATATCATCTCCACCGTCGGCGGGGACCCAGTGGTCGCTTTCCATGAGCGCTGTGAGCGGCCTGAGCCGTCATCGCTTTCCAGTCGGGCCAGTCAAGTGCCGTTGAGACTGACGAAAACGTTGCAGTGGCGGCCAGAAACAGGAGGAGAGATCGGATCTTCGGCATGACGGTCACGTGTAGTGACTAATATTGCGCGTTGACTGGTCACGTGCTGTCTTTTGCTAAGAATATCTCAAGGCCAGCGTCGCTCATGCAGAATGTGCTGCGCTTTTGTACAAACCAGGCTTTCTCTGTGATTGTAGCCCAATGGACGAATGAGGTATGAAACATGTTTCTACATTCTCATTGTCTGCAACCGCAAAATCAATGCGTCAAAGAAATGGAATCCTCGCTTGGTATATATGAATGCATTTATTTATCGATACATGACATGGTTTTAGACAGTCCTCACGCACCTCTCCAGGTACTCCTCTACACGCTTTACATCATCCAACGCTGCCACCATGCCAACATATCCATCAGGTCGAACGACAGCCAAAGCACCCCTTGTCTCGTCTACGCCATAGATCTTGTACACATCATCCACCTCGTAACCGCTGTAGAACCGCATCTCCGAGTGTTTCTTGAGCTCACTCGGCACATCATGCCACATGAACATCTTAGGCAAGCGAGGATGGATAACTACTTGCTCAATAATGTTTGGTGGGAAGCGTGGAAGGACAGATGATCCAAGAGCAGTCAATACCTGGGCGGAGACGCCCTTGGGATCCAGAAGGTCGGAAGACGTGAGACACAGAATGCGGAAGCGACCTGTCGACTGGAAGTCTGGAGTATTGTCAGTGTTGCGATGCAAATGAACGGTGTGCAGTAGCCATGTTGAACGTACCATCGTGCAAGTGCCGTCGGTTCCCGTCTGCATGGCGCTTGCATCGAACGTCGAGTAATCTTCTGCCTGGGCGAAGGATACCGGACAGGTAATCTGTCCCGGTAACTGGGTTTTCCGCACCGTCATCCGAAGCCTTGTCTATAGTTAGGCTACCAGGATACTCGATACCACAGCCACTGGTGAATCCATTGCCCGTGCTAAAAACCTCGAGGAACTGATCGTGCGTGAGTACCTCGACGCCGTCCTCTGACGGCCCAATCTTGCCGGAAAACATGGATGAGAACGCACGATCGAACTCGATGAGTTGTTGGGCGATCGTATGGCGCTCAAGGTGGTATGTGTCTACGATAGCATCAGGTTGTCCTGCAACCACCGAACTAGGCGTGAGGCCATGGAGGGAATACACCAGTTTCCAAGCTAGGTTGTACGAATCCATCATTGACACATTCATTCCTTGGCCAGCCTTGACCATCATCATCAGCAAATTATCTTTCAGGGCTTAGGATCGCCACGTACCTTTGGACTATGTGTATGACAAGCTTGAGGCAGATCGGACCATCAGCAAGGTACATCGAAACCGCTCAAGGATCACATACCATCTCCCACAATAAAGACCCTGTTGATTCCCTTCGAGTCTTTGACGGCGAAATTGTCCGTTACTCGCTGACCGATCTGGTACGCAGCCCACCAGTCGACTGCGCCCTCTTCTTTCGGTCGAATGTAGTACGGCTTGAAGGCTTCCGCCGCATGCCGAAAAATTGATTCCTGGTTCACCTGGCTCCTACGCGCGCGTGCATCTCCCTTGGATTGACTGCTAGTCCCATTGACGGGCTTCTGATCCTCTTCAGGAGGTGTCTCTTCAGGTACTTGAACATAGAGACGGGTCAAATAATCACCCGTCGCGATGCGCTCCCGCGGAATGACCATGACAGACCCGGCCGGTGAATGGATGGCACAGCGTCTTCGAAAATCGGGAAAATCAGTGTCGATGACCAGATCAACCACGCCCCAGATATGGTCCATCGACTCGCCGACCAGCTTGAGTCCCATGCAGCGCCGGACGACCGAGTGGGCACCATCCGCGCCTACCAAGTGTTTCGAGCGTATTGTGCGGCGGGTGCCGTCCGTCTCAATCTCGGCGACGACTGGGAAGTCAGCATCGCCCGCCTCGTCAATCTTGACGTCCACAAGCTTGGTGTTCCGCTGTACGCCTCTTTTCGAATACCGAAGCAGATCTGTTTCTAGGATCCGCTCAATGCGACCCTGGTGGATTGTGACTTCATGTTGGAAGCGGGCAGGCACAGCCACATCAGGAACGATAGACGTTCTCTCAATCACCTTCTCCTTGTCAGGCGACGGATTCCAGAACGCAACCTCTTCCATGTGACAGCCATCGGTGAGAATCTCGTCCGCGATCCCGAGAGATTTGAGGACTTCGAGCGTGCGGGGCTGCAGGCCGTCCGCCTGGCCCGATTTGAGCGTGCCTGGTTTCGCGTCTATACAGAGCAGGGAGTCGTCGTTGAGGCCATATCGTGCCAGAAGCAGGTGCAGCATGAGCCCTGCTGGACCCGCGCCGACAACGACGACTTCATATTTCCCAGCTCCCTCATGACGCGTAAATGGCGGAGAAAGGCGGGGAAGTGGAGGGGCGAAGGAAGGCAGAACGCGTAGTTCACGCGACGATGCAGCGTACTCGGTGAACACAGGCATAGAGAAGATCAATTGGAATTGAAACAGAAATGCATTAAAGGTAAAAATGGTGACATGAAAGATTGAGGAGATACTTGTAGACAAGAATGGGTATGGTGATTGCGAACCGGACTAAGCGCAAACAATTAAATAAGTATTAAATTTCCTTTGCAAAGTACCGGATAAACCCCTGTGACAGAAGTCGCGGACAAATTCAATCACGGAGCCGATCATCCAAGATAATGCTGTACCAGGTATCATCATTATTTCTGATATGTATGTTCGGAAATTCCGCGGATGCTTAAAAAGGCGGGGTGGAAAAGGATGGTGCCTTGCACGACAATAGTTATGCCACATCATTGCGGGAGCTGCTGCTGACAAGATGATTACTTGAAGCTCACCAATCGCCCTGATCGACCTCCGATCGGTTTATGTCTTTCTGATCCAGACTCTTGTGATCCACTAACGTTAGACGGTGGATCTCAGTGGGGGACACTCATTCCGATGCTGGACTCACTACGAGTGTCAGATACCACAAACATTACAACGAATGACGGCTTTCAAAGAAGTGTTTTCACACAAACTCTACCAACCGCCTCGCCGGAGGCTCGCAACCCACTAACACATCTAGAATCATCTAAAGCATGCTAGGAACCACACTCGCCTCCTCCCGCGCCATCGCACGCTCTACCTGCTCCCTCGAAGCCCTGGTCCAAGTCTCGCCCTGACCATATTGTCCCCCCCGGCTCTCTTCATCGCCCCAGAAAGCCTTATATTCGTCTTCCCAGAAAAGCAACGCATTCTCCTCATGGAACCCGCACAGGATCACGGCAAAGGGCTCGCCGGAGCAGCATGCACACCCCTCATCTAGTCGAGGAGGGAGATCCACAGACCCGTCTGCCAAACCCTTGTGGAGCTGCTCTTGACTTGATGCGTAGAGTTCTCCGATCACGGAATCGAGGGATACGTGCAGGAGGCGGGTTTTGAAGGATGCGTGTTCGCGGGTACATCGATCGGCGGCACGGAGGTAGAGTCTACCCAGGTCGTCGAGCTTGCCTGTTCCTTCGTAGGTAGGGTGAGTTACGAGGCGTTCGCCTGTTGCGGTGACGCAGGTGGTTAGTTCCGGGAGGAGGTGAGCCAAGTTTTGTATGGTGTCGTGGAGGGGTAAGGAGGAGAGTTCCTCGATGTGGATTTGCAGGGGTGATTGGCCTGAGCCGGTTCCCTCTGTAATCGAGGTTGTATGCATGTTTGCTGTTGAGATGAGTCAAGCGAGCAAGCTCTAATGTACTTGATGTTAGCTTTGATCTCGGTTGTCATTTACCAAAGAATAATGCGAAAGTGTAAAGATCGTGTTAATTATGTATCAGATTTTAGGCATCTATCAGCCCTTCTGCAGTGCTACATTGGGCTCCCCAGTTTGCTGTAGCCTGACTGACTTGAATGAGACACATCGTGCATCACGTGAAGATTATAGACAAATAGACGTACTCCCATTCTACACTTTCCAGAAGACACTGACTTCATTCTCCTTTTCAACGAGAAGTTGAATTTAGCATTCCAAACCCATCGTCAGGTGGTATACGCATTTACCGCTTCGAATCATCTTGTTTCATTGCAGGGGCGCCGAGAGTTCCTGTTTTATAACTTAAAGGGGGTCTCATCGAAGGACAGCCTGGGTAAATATTGCAAGACCTGCGCCTCTTAGACACGCTCAATCCCAACCCATTGGTCAATGACTATCGCAGAGAACATCAATATTGCTGATCGACAGTCTGGATGATCGATTACTCGAGAGTATCCGGAGCATGCTGTGTCCAGCTACTATTCCACAATCAGCAACGCTCAATATCGACACCCAGGAACCTCCGATCGTCTCGACGCCCCTTCAACAGTATTTGGCTACTATTGAGCCGAGACCCCGCATCTACTATGTCCCGTATGTGGGGGAAAAGTTAGTGACAAGGGGGAATCCCGATTGTATTGCGGCCATGGGCCCATAAATGATGCAGTATCGGCGGAATAACGGAATAACGGATATCCACTTATCTGGAAGCTAGGACTTCAAGAGGTCATGGTGGTCTGCTAGGACAGGATGAAGAGATCTTTCTCCTTCTGGAAAAAACGGTTTTTACAACGAATGGATGCATGTCCCCTCCCCACCCCACACTCCATCCTGTTGCTTT
>NW_020798404.1:0-23242 GCF_002237265.1 Aspergillus thermomutatus
GGTCCGAGGGGGGGTGTCAGGATTCCATCCCGTTTAGGTTTAGCGTCCCGACTTAGTCAGCCTATATATAGTTGGCCCCTGAGCCATCCTAATTGGACACTTGGCGCTTCCCGATTCTCTCAAGAACAGCAAGGCAGCTAACACTAAAGAATCAAAAAAGACAACACAAGATCAAAAACATACAACAGCAGGGATTCGCTGGTGGTCACCCACCCAACTACTAACCGGCCGGCGTGTGGCTTAAGTACGGCTGAGCGGACGGGAAGCCCTGTTTTCCACACCCTATGGTCGTATGTGCTAGATTTGATCTTGGAAGAAAATATATACAATGCGGAGTGGTGATTATCGGGATGAATCTGCCCTGATGGTAGTTAAGAGTGGTAGATGACCTACAACGATGATGATCTCAAAGAGTTGTCGAAATGGGATCATGTCTGCGTAGATAATGCGTGCTGACCGCGCCAGAATAGCTTTGTATTTCTTAAATACCTGCTCATCGTCTGGTTGTCTACAGTAATGAACAGAAAATATGAATTGATGCCGGTGGTATATAGAGCTTTCTAGGTCATTGACCGCCAGGTATCCACGAAGAATCCATGCATGACCCATCTCAATGAGTCCACTAGATGGCAAAGTATACCATATTATAGTGTTTTATATCCTCTGTAGCTGTGCACTTCCATATCACTGTCACATAGTATGAATGCTAACACAATCTCTCTAAAACTCCTACTGTGTTATAGTACTACTCCTGTTGTAAGCATTGTCAAATCCAGCAATTGGCCGAACGCAATAGGCCTTCCCAACCCCCAGCTTCTCATCGCAGACACCCGTAGCAAAAGGTGGATAACACAGATCATTGTACAGGGTTCTTTCGTCCTTGATCTGCCATGACATGCCACCTCCTGCATCTCTTTGTCGTCGGGCCCGCCAGAGCTGCGCCGGCCGGAGGCTGCACCTCCATATCACTCCCGCCTGGCAGTGGCAAAGTGGTCACACCAGTGGGAGGTGGAGTGCCTGTCACCGTACCATCTCGGGGACTCATTTAAAAGCCATGGGTTGTATTGACGGAGGTTAAAACAACCAAACCGAGAGCCTTTTCGATTGTAAGGTAAGTACCATTGTCCTTGAGAATATATTTACCCGGATCTTTCAATTAGATTAGACCAGATTCTATCAGGTCTCTATAAGGCTTGTTTCTTCGCAGGTCATCAATTGCAATGGCTATAAGTTCGGATCATATTAATTCGACATTTGGCATCAGATAAACTTATGAACAGCCCAACAAGATCGTGCCAGCCTCACGCGTTTTTCTCACATAATTTCTGATCAGAAGTGTGCTCAGCCATCTTTTGGAATCAAAGAGAATTTGCGGCAGGTGCGCCATTCAGCTTGAAATACCCCGGCTGCAGCGTCTGATAGACCCGCTTGGGATCATACTTGGCAGCAATGCTGTGCAGTTTGGCCTTGTTGGTAGCCCCATAACCTGCAATGACATCCTGATACTGACTTGCGTAGTTCATGTAGACATATTCATGGAAAACGCCATCACCCTTAGCTTTGGCGGTGACTGTATCCCAGAAACTCTTAGCCCAGGCAACTATCGTTTGGTCGTCCTCCGCATTCTCCCACCAGCACGACATCATCATGAGGTGAAGCGGACCATCCGAGGCATCCAGACCCAGTGCATTACCCCCATGCCGGGTCATGTTCTTGAGCATCGGGATGGTAATGCCTTGGTGGACGAGGTCGGGGTTAATACCCGGAATGCCCAGTACCTGCGGGAGAACAGAGTAGAAGTACTCGGTAACCCAGTTGACAAAGTCCTCATCCAAGCGGACCGTCAAAGTCCAGTACATTTCCCGCAGTCCGTCGGGATTGACTTCCTGGACGGTGTCACAGTACTGGACTAAGGTCCTGGGAGCCGTGGTGTCCTGAATTGCGGGAATAGCGCGATAGGGAGCGAAGATGGCCGGCTCACTGACGTTCTTGACATATGTGATCTCGGCAGCAGCGAGGTTCTGTCCCTGAGTATGGACGAATGCAACCCACTGCTGCGCGTTACCGTCATTGGAGGCGCCGTTGACGACGCTGACGAAGGCGCTGATCACCTTGCTGAATTGGTCCTCAGCAAAGACACGAGTTCCGCCTCGCAGTTCGGGGCTGGGGACAGTATACAGGTTGAACTTGGTGACGATGCCGAGGTTGTTCCCACCGCCTCGGAGAGCCCAGTAGAGGTCGGGATAGGAGTTTGCGCTCGCTGTGACGATGGCACCGCTCGCAGTAACGACCTGCGTCTCTGTAAACTTTGGCAACCAAAGGTGCAATCAATAGCTGTCATACCTCAAAGCTCTCGACGTTATCGCAAGCCCAGCCGTAAAGATTGGAGTAGTACGAGATCCCACCTCCGGTCGTAAGTCCTCCAACGCCAATTGTGGAAACTCGACCGCCGATGACAGCGAGACCATAGGGCTCTAGTGCCGAGTATACTTGCACCCAAACATTGCCAGGGCCAACCGACGCAACAGACATATCCTCATTCAGAGTGACGGCATTCATATCTTTCAGCAAGACGGTAATACCGCCCTGGATACTCGATGCACCCGCAAAGGCAGCATGGCCACCACTCTTGATGGCAAAGGGACAGCCAGTGTACCTTGACAGAAGTACAAGAACAGAAACATCGGTGTTTACCGATGGCTTGAAGATGCAGTAGGGACGAACTTCCTCCTGCTGGACCGACCAATATGATCCTGTGGCATTGGCGTACGCGGTGGTATTCTGCGCGAACGCTCTACTTGGGCCGTAGAGAAAGCTGAGGGTGCCACACTGTAAAATATCAGGCCTTCACATGCATTTCCTAAATTCATGAATTGGAGGTGGTACTTACGGCTGCACGACAGGCGGACTCGGTTGACCGCGTCTGCAGCGATCTCAGGGCAGGAATTGCAGAAACATCAACCCCAAGATTATAAAGCGCTGCATTTACATCGAAATTGTCTGGTTCAAAGATACTGGGTGAAGTCTTGCCTGTTCGTGCGAGAGCGACGGTGCATATGGCGCTCAAGAGAACTGAAAACCGAATCATGCTGCAGCACAAACAGGGTCAGAATACCAGGAGGAAGGGGTCTGGGAAGGAAAACAGAAAATCATTGTCCCTGGGGAGGACACAAATGGCCCAATTTCCGCATCGAATATGCGCTGACGGGGAAGTTCTGCCACTAATGCACGCTATGCTGACCAAGAAAAGGTCTGCCCTGTGAGCTTTGATAATGCGAAGCTAGTGCTTACCAGAATGCTACCTCAATCTGACATGTTGCATTAGCATTCCCAATAGCTGAGAGAAAATGAGCATCGTGCGACCTGGCATGTACTGGAGATTCCAGGACCGATTCATCGCTAGACTAATGAACAGTTTATGCATTAATGGCTCTGTTCAACGGGGCTCGCAGTCCCTATCTCAGACGCAGATCCGATTTGCATGACAGTTGCTTAGCATTCTCGTGGTTGTTATGGAAACCAATATATATCATCACTCATCTTCGACAAACATTTCTTCTGTGATCAAGGGTCCATTCAATATATATCAGACCGTCGGTTGACTCGGGGTGGATGTTTCGTGTCAGCCTGTATGATACGAGAAGTCCTGACTGAGAGACCTTGGAATCTTGATATTCAACTATAATTCAATCAATAGACTTCTGAGTTTCTCCAGCAGGTATCCTTCCTCATCGTGGAGTTCCCTGGTCCCTTTTGTGTCATATGGGTGCTCTCGATGGTGAGGACATGTATGGCTGATTTCAAAGGCTTGAAATGTGATGTATCGAAAGCCTTGCGTGCAATGTCACCGTAAAAGGGATCACGGGACTCTTCGTCTATTGAGTCAGGAAGATGCTTGATTGTCAAGAAGGGTAGCCCTGGCAATATGATCATCGAAAGTCAATATGGTGCGGCTAATAGCATGTCCGAATATGTGAAGAGCAGGAGAACCATGAATCATGCCATAGTTATCGGCACCCTTGCCCATAAGGCAGCTAGCCCTCTCCAAGCGAAGTGCGGGTTGGATTTTAGCATCGCAAGTCCATGAACAGTCCAATTCGTCCACATCTGGGAACCCGGCGTTCCATAACCGGCCAGTGCAGCCGAGTTGAAATTCAATCGCATCATGTACAAACCGCTGTTCAACATAATTGACGATGATGCAGTGGACTTGAGCAGCTCGTACGTCCTGGCGGCCTGCCTGTGCAACCAAGGGATTCTGCGCTCATTGATAGTCTCGCGTGCCGGCAGAAAAGTGATTGCTAGTTTTTGCAGCTGGCTCTGCGATCAACGAACGCTTCGAGTATCATATTATCAAGTGAAGGGTAAAATGTATGCAAGCGTCTTCTATCATATCCTTGCGCAGATGAAAGCTCCCTCCCTCACACGGAAGCCTGAAGCTCGCTTCACAATTTGCCTGGCATGGTTCGGTGAGCGTGAATCGATCAGCTACGTAACCAGGTTGAGAAGTGTTGAGAGACCTTCTGGCTACCGTAGATAGGAGTTATCTAAGGTTGCACAGCACCCTCTGTAAGGGGCAGTTTGAGGAAGTCCTCTCACCTGTATAATAACCTATAATCAATGGTGCATGGTCTGGCTGGTCTGGCACATGGGTCGCCTTGGAGCACATTCTTATTGATGATGCTCCATATAAGATGAACCGAATGACTCTCAATCAGACGGCCGCAGTCGACAATATCAGAGGGATCAAAACTCACCTGGTACTGCTTCCCGTTGAGGGCCATGTTTGTTATGGCTAGTCTTCCGTCTCCCGCAGTTTCGTCCCAATTGTTCATCTGACGAGGTGAAGACCCTTTTTTGAGGAGATTATGGATTAAAGCTTTTTAGCTCGTCCATGGACAGTCATTCCACCCATTCCACCAAGCTGAATAAGTCCGCCAGCCAGCAATGATCTATTTGAAGAATCAGAGAGATTTATCCGAACTCGGCGCGCTGGTCACTTGTTGCCTATTTGACGGTTTCAAAGAGCCCAAAAAGCTCTTTGTGGGCATCTCGTATGACCTGATCATTTCATCGAGTCCGGAAGCCTCGCCTCTACATCACGGTGACAGGACAACGCTGGTGATTCTTGTGGCACAATTGTTCCAAATTGAATATGAGGACTGATTGCAGCCCCCCAGCACTGGAAGCGATCTCCAAAGAAACCGCCACCGAAAGCTGCAGAAAGGTGTTACGGAAGGTTCGCCGGGCAAAAAAAGGGTTCAACCCACGGCTGGGTAGAATAAGGGATATCCTTTTCATGAGGGGGAAATCCATCGAGAGCGGCATTAAAAAGAGTAAAGACCATGGCAGCAGCGACAGATGATCGACAGGGTTGGTGGGCCATCTATTGGCGGGCCGTCCTCCCGTCTTGTGGCGTTTGCGACCCTGTTTTAAACTGCAAGCCTTGGATAGGCTTGAGAGTGCCCTGGTTGCCCACTTTCACGTGTGTCCTCGTAGCGATCCAAGCATCACTTGCTACACATATATTAACCCTACATCATGTGTAATATAAACATGTCCATAATCTCCCAATAGACGTAACGAGCCTTGGCGGATTCAGATCCTAGCAATGTTCCTCAAGACTCCGAGACGGAGACTCCTCTCGTTATACTCAATGCCAGCATGATTGGTCGTTGGATACATGCCAAAAGACGATCTCATGCAATCTGAGTGAGCAATACAGGGCCTCCACCAATCCCCGTGTCTTCAAGCGAGCCATCCTGGTGCGTCTCTTGAGGGATCCAACACCGATATACCAGGCTCGGGATGTCCTGATACAGCTAGACCGGTGCTGTTCTCGCAGGTGCTTTTGATGTCTGCAGCAAACACAACCATGAGTGACGGAAGAATGATGCTCGAAGGTACAAACAGCTCAGGATCGAGAAAGAACGAAAGGGCCACCCGTAATCGAAGAAAGTGAGATTGAAGGATGCCCTTGAACACGAGCTATAAATATGGGGATGGTGTCAGTCAGACCGCAGATTCTCGAAACCACAGACCCAATACTCGGTATCATTGTCTACACTTCAAACAATTGAGCTATCAAGATGACTGTCACCACTCTTCCAGCGTTCAACGATCTGGTTGCGCATGCTCTCATTTCTCATAGCACCATCCAGCCAGAGCAGCTGATTGTGCTTGATAACTCGTCCAAATATCAGCCCCATGGGTTCAAACAGAACACCAACCAGGAGCAAAATCTGGCTGCCATCTTCAACACCATGGCTACCCTTAACCGTCTGGCGCTGGAAGATCCACGCACTTGCGCTGGAAAGCTAGGGCCATCCTTCCGCGATGCTCTGCTTCAGGCTGCGGACGAAATTGCCATGCTCGCCGACAACCGTCCCATCCGCTATGTCGAGCTCGGCCCGGAACCTTGGAAGTCAAGGGCCATTCTCGAACGACTACTTGCTAGGGGCGTGAGCCTTTGCCAGTACGTGGGCATTGATATCAATCCTGAATCCGAGCGGACCATGCGGGAAGCTTTGGCACCTGTTACCGGAGAGGAGAGGTTCAGCTATTGGGTCGAAGATTTTTACAAATGCTCCGTCGCTGGTTTCCCAAAGCCTAAAGGCGAAACCACCCCTTCTGAGAGCCTAGTCACTGTTGTGACCAACCTTGGCTTCCAGGAGGGCAACGATTTGCCTGCACGAATTGGACCCATGCTGAAAAGCATAACCCGGTCGGGTGACATTCTGCTTTCGGAGATGCAGGTTTTTGGCGGGGGTGCTGATCCGAGCCTCATCGAGCAGTTCTACCAGCATCCGGAAATGAATCGATTCTCAGGCCTGGTTGGCGAATGCTTTGAATCAGATGGCGCTGCTGCGGCATCGGGATCTGCCGCAGCTGTGGCCAGCAAGCATGTCTTTCACCTGTTGCCCCTGCAGACCGAGATTGGAAGCGTGAACGTCGCCACCACGCTTGCTCCCGTCCGCGTCAATGGGCACAGGAAGTACGTGCTAACCAACAGTTGCCTCAAGTACACTAGGGAGCAGTTCCAGCAGGCTAGGGAATACTCGGGAGATTTCGTGGTGAAACTCTGGCAGGAGACCGGGGACAAGTCTGTGGTCTTCCAGGTGTCTGAACGACGTTAGGAGACGACCGAATGAGGTAATCTGTGAATTCTCCGCGGTTGGTCGTCCGTCGTCGATCCACTTGAGACACAGCAAGGATGGGAAACTTGTATCCTAGGAAAGGAAACAATTGTTGCGAGAATCAAGGAATATACGTAAATGTGTGTGCGGGGCCGGTCAGCCACCCCTGTCGACGGAGTAATATAGAGACCTATTTAGCGCCATCTGGTTGCATAGAGAGAGTTGGATCGATCTGACAAAGATCGACAGTGGCAGAGGGTGATAACTACCTTGATCAGTTAGATTCGGGCAGGGATTATCAAGTCGCAGTTTAATCAATCACCCAAGTACTTTTGCGCTGAAGTAGATTAGGCTGAGCATCCCTTTGATGGAAACCCTGCCCACCAACCACTCTGATGCAATATGCCCAGCTGCTTTCTTACACATG
Source organism: Aspergillus thermomutatus (assembly GCF_002237265.1). Classification (NCBI taxonomy): domain Eukaryota; kingdom Fungi; phylum Ascomycota; class Eurotiomycetes; order Eurotiales; family Aspergillaceae; genus Aspergillus; species Aspergillus thermomutatus. The sequence goes on from NW_020798404.1 coordinate 7,564, forward strand.
ATCTTGCGAGCTTTGGCATTACCCCTCTTTGCACTCTCCTAGACTTGTCCTTTGTTTTCTGATTTTTGTCACTGATTGTTTCTTGTTCATTCCATCAACTACTTTCGAATGGACCGCCCACAGATTTCATCCGAGAAGCCTTCTGAGTGCTCTGAGAAGTCTTTGACTCGACCCGTCCACACGTCGCAGGATGAGATAATCAGCTACCCGGAAGGAGGTATCGCGGCCTGGACAGTCGCCCTAGGCTCGTGGTGCTGCATGACGGCAGGACTGGGTCTGGTCAACTCCGTGGGTGTGCTGGAGGCCTATGTTTCTACGAACCTCTTGAAAAACACCTCTACGGACTCTACGGGGTGGATATTCGGCATTTATGTCTTCGTTTCTTACTTTTGCGGCCTACAAGTCGGACCGATATTTGACGCCAGGGGCCCTAGGGAGCTCATCATGATAGGGAGCGTCTTTCTCCTAGTCGGAACGTTTACTCTTGGTTTATGTACAGGTTTGTTGTTAATGATACAGCCTTTTCCGCTATCGATTTCCCTGTAAGAAAGGGAGCTAATATATTTAGAATCAAGAGTACTATCAATTCGTCCTCGCCTTCTCCATCCTCAGCGGTATTGGAAACTCCTTTCTCTTTACTCCTGCAATGGGCGCCATCTCCCACTGGTTCGATAAACGCCGCGGCGAAGCATCCGGCTTCGCATTCACCGGCAGTGGATTCGGCGGTGTCCTCTTCCCCCTCATGATGCAATCCCTGCTCCCCAAAGTGGGCTGGGCCTGGGCAACACGCATCGTAGGCTTCGTGCTCCTCGTCCTCTGTGTGATCAGTGTTCTTCTCTGCCGAAGTCGCCTCCCACCCAAGAAAGGCGCCGCAACTTCCTGGCGCGATATGCTCCCCGACCCTCGTATATTCTGGGACGGCACCGGCGCGATGGCCGTAACAACCGCCGGAGTGTTTCTCATTGAATGGGCGTATTTCGTCCCCGTCACATACGTTCCCAGCTACTATCTTACGCGTCAGGGCCTTTCAAATGCCGAGGCCGTCAGCGGTGCAGCAGCGTTCGCGTACCAGCTCCTCGCTATCCTAAACGCAGTCTCCTGTTTCGGACGATATTTCATCGGCTACATAGCGGATAAAAGCGGGCGTTATAATACCATGATCGTGTCTAATCTCGTCTGCCTGGCTGCTGTGATCGGGCTATGGTTACCGGATGCATTAGCGGGGACAGCGCCTAGTAAGGCGCTGATGATCATGTTCGTTATTGTGTTTGGGTTCGCGAGTGGTTCGAATATCAGTCTGATGCCTGTGTGCCTGGGGCAGCTGTGTGAGACTCAAGACTACGGGAGGTACTATGCCAGTGCGTATACGGTTGCTAGTATAGGATGTTTGACGGGCATCCCAATTGCGGGGAGCTTGATCACGGCTACGGAGGGGGGTAGAAGGGGCTTTTGGAGTGTCATCCTGTTCACTGGGCTGAGCTATGTGGCGTCATTTGCCTGCTTTCTTTGGGTACGCGTGCGGATCAAGGGTTGGGATGTGAAGACAATTTGGTGAGCATCAGGTCTTGTGGCACCAACCAAACAGTTTGTGACCAGCAGAAACTCGATTACACCGGCAATTGAGAAAAGCAATTTTCCTCAAGCAAGCCAACTATGAATGTTCCCTCAGGAATGTGACCAGTAACTCTGCCAGCTTTTCCGGCTGATCCTCTGGAGAAAAGTGCCCGCTATCCTCGATAATTTCCAATTGTGACCCGGGTATAGATTCATGCAATTTATGCGCCCAATGAGGAATCTGCCACCCGTCCTTCGCACCCCAGATCAGCTTCACAGGCAATTTCCCCAGCTCACCCAACCGGTCGGCAATCTCCAGCGTATGCTTGGGATCATAGAACCGGACCTGATGCTGGTAGAGACTAGCCTGACCGACGGGGCCAGAAATATATCCCAGGAAGGTGTCGAGGCTCGACCTCTCAAGTTGCTCGCGTTTCTGCACAGCAGACAGCAACCACTCCCTATAATGCTCGCGATGTTCTGCATCAGGCGCCCGGATCAGAGACTCCAGTCCGTCCTCCATCTGCTTCTTCGTCCTCGCCGAAGGATAACTGTCAAAACTGACCACATCAACGAGCGTCAGGGAACGAATCCTCTGTGGCGAGAAAATGGCAAAGCGCTGTGCAATCCCTCCGCCAATGTCATGGGCTACTAGATGGGTTGTTTCCAGACCCCAGTGCGCCAGTAAGTCCTCCAGTATCGGCACCTGGCCCGAGATAGAGGTATCGATGGATGGATCCCAGGGGCGTTCCGAGAGCCCGTAGCCAAGCCAGTCGAAGACATGGACTCTGTAGTGGGCGCTTGTCAGATGAGGCACGACCTTTCGCCAGATCAGCGAGCTGGACGGTGTCCCATGTAGTAGGACGACGGGTTCTCCGGCATTTTCTCCGTAGATGCCATAGGCGATTCGAGTGCCGCGGATCAACACGTGTTCTTTGACTAGAGGTTGCATATTTCTCTGCCTAGCTTTGGGATAATAGCGATGTAAATCCTGGATAATACAGACAGAAGTTAAGTCCCCTGAGGTTCAGCTCTTCGATAAATTGACCCTTTGAATTATGGCAAATTATGGCTCTCTTGCGAAAATGACATTCGTTTATATGGCTGGTGAGGAAGATGATGTCATCTATCGCGTAGCTTGGAAGTACCTGCACATACCAGCTTGGCCATGTTTTATCCCTAGTTTCACATAAGGCGGGACCTCGACACCTTGAGGGATGGAGAAAGGGCCCCTAGAGATTCATTATCCACATCACAGTCCCTTGCAGGTTCAGCTTTCGTACCATTCGCACTCTGGCTCGTTCTCGGTGCCACCTGTCAATATCAGTCCACCATCGTCTTTTACAGAATGCCTTAAACGGAAGATTTACCAGATACTTGATAAGCTACATGTAAGGTCTTACGGAGGGTTTGTTACAAGCCGGAAAGCCTATATAGAGGAGAGAAAATCTGATGCGACTGGAGAATCCAGCACACTATGTGCCTTGTCCCAGATCTCGATATACAAGTCGCGCCTGAAACTACCTTCCATATGTGCAATTCCAAAGCCTCAGTGTCGAGCCAAGGTAATCCGTGCATGGTCACACCTGTTATAATAGACGTCCCTGTTCCGAGATGATCGCACAGATTCGATCCATAAAGAGTTTCATACTGAGCGACTGCATGCCCGAATAAGCTGTATTATGATGGCCCCGATGGTGCTGTACTATCCAAAGGAGGAAATCAGTTTCACTCTCAACATTTTTTGTTTCCAGATTGTCTATTCTGCTTCAGGCTGCTCCTGCATTGCTGCCAACAAGGCACTGCAAACAGTCGAGTTCTGCTACCCAAAGGCCAAATTGGCGTGTCCTACAAGATTTTACTGTCAATGTATGTGTCCCATATTTTGTCAAGCCATTTTACTAAGCGTCACGCAGATCAATGCTGGCCAGTCTGACGCTTTTGTCAGGCCTCCTGGTCATGGAAAGTCTGGCGTGATCTCGGTGTTAGAGCGATATTACAATCTGACATCCGGCCGCATGACATCGGATGCGTTAGATATCGCTAATATGCCCCCTCCTTACCGTAGTCAACTTTCTCTGTCCAGCAGGAAATAGTCCGCTACCGAGGGATCATTCAAGAGTATATCACCTTAACCTTAGAGGCTGAGACATCAGAGAACGATATCTACAATGCATGTTGACAGGCAAATGTCTATGACTTTATCTTTTCTCTTTCGGAGGACACGCGACTCCCTGTGGCTCAAGGGGAACTCTCTTCGATGGACAGCGTCCGCGATTTGCCATTCCGAGAGCCCTTATCCGGGAACCCTGGTTGCTCTTGTTGATGAAGCAACATCCGCTTCGGATATGGAGAGTGAGAAGATCGTACAGGCGGCGTTGGATGCGACGAAAATGGGCCTGACAACGATCACTATTGCCCACTGTCTGTCGACGGGTAAGCATTCAGACCGGATTTCTGTTCTTATTGTGACTATGGTCTATACTGCAATATATTATAGATTGGATTACTGAGTAATACTCTCCACTCAGATACTAGGGGACCCATATAATACCGAATCACTAGAATCGTGTGATGCCCTCTTATTATGCCTGAGCGGCCTTCTGTCGGGTAGGGTTTGAAAAATAATCATTCTAGGGTTGCCAAAACACGGATTTCAATATCGAGCTCCACTATAGACTTGGTTATGTCTTCCATTATGCCCGGCGAATGTGGCTCCGAATGCCGTCTTTCAGCTGAGCCACATAGCTTAAAGAATAATAGACGTCAATGAGTTGTTCGCATTATGCATACTGTTTAGCACTAAGCGGGCCTAAGCGCAGGAGCTGCATGCAATTTAGTATCTAACCTCACTTGGAGGGCCCCCTCAGTCCATCATTGCCGGCTTCTAAACTGATTGGTCTTGTCTGAACTAAAATAGTAAGACATTCGTAGGCCGCAATATGCACGAGTGACAGGTGACAACAGATAAAATCTAACGCACTCGAGTGAGAAAGAAGTTGAGCCCCTGGTGATCTGCTGGCATCCACTCACTGTCCTCCCCTTCCATTCCCCATTCCTTCAACTCGACCACCGTCGCTTCCACCTTCCACTCGGTGCTAGTCTCGTGGGAAATCTCCTGCCACATCTGCTGGAAACTCTCGAGGCTATGGTAGAACATCATCCCCCATGGACGAAGATACTCCCGGGCTCGGTGCCGTAACTGCTGATATCCGATCAAGACGGTCCCAAGCTTGGACAGGGCCACGATGCGCTTGCCTGCCTGTTTTTGTCCCTCCCAGGAGAAGAGATGAAGGAACTGCCCAGAAATCATGATTTCCACCTTCCCGTACAGCTCCTGCAGACCAAGACAGTCATCTTCATGTAGAAAGTTGCCCGGAATAAACGTTGCCGACAATCGATCGCGATCCCGAAAGAGCTCGTACCCCAAATGCCACAATTCCGGACTCAGATCGAGCGCCCACATTCTATCGGAAGGAACCCCAGAAGCCGCCAGGAGTCGAAGATTCTGGCCGAGGCCGCACCCGAGGTCTAGCACGGCCCCTCCCTGGCGCGCCAGCTCAACCACTCGCGGGAATTGGGGGAATGCGGCGATGCCCGGTAGGAGAAACATCCATAGGCCGATGCAGGGATATTCGCCGTACTTCCATGCTTTGTCGCGCTGAGGCCATGTTTCAGATTCAGTTTATCAGTGCGCCACTGAGGAGAACAACTCACCACTGCATGAAGATGATGCTCCAGCTCCTCACTGGGAATGTTGCTCCATTCTTCTAGGATCTGACGCATGGATGGGCTGAGCCGGGGCCCAATGTCTTTTTTGTACCAAACAGATGTGTCGATCGACATCTTCAGCTGCTTCTGCGTTACTGAGCCTTCTGAGTCTTACTGAAGATATCCAGACTCTATAACGATTGACTGCAGAAGATGGGGTTAGAGGTACAGGGGTGGGGAAGAAGAGATGCCATGTTCAGCAAGAGAAAAGTGGAAAGAGACCAGTTTTGTCACTGTGAATGTTTATTATTTTATGTTTATTTATATTATTTCTTAGTATTCATAGCTCCTTCCTTTCTAGATGTAGTGGAACTATAATGTATAGCTATTCACAAGCATAATTATGGCAGGTTTTTTTACTAGTGAATTAAAGGTCTCTGCTAGAGCTTGAATACAGGATATATTATTCACAAAAGTACGCATTCCTCCTCATCCTGCATATGCATATAGTTTTTAAGCAATCATATACCACTTTGAATATCTCCATCGCATCTAACCTACTAATATTGATCCCTTCTTCCGAGCAACACACACAGCCCTCGGCATCGACAACCCAACCCCCAGCCTCGACTCCTCTGCCAACCCCCTAATCATCAAATCAATATTACCTGCATCCTCAAATTGCCCCGCACGTTTAAGCCGAGCTGAAAACTCCTCCATGACCAGAATGTACTGGTCCCCATTCGCCTTCCACAACTCCGGCCGGTCCGTGTAGCTGGCTAATTGCGCATTCTCAAACCCACCATGGCGCGACATCAGATGATGAGGGAGATCGAGGACCCAGTCATTGCGCCCATTCGACTGTGCGAATCGAAGAAAGGCATTGTGCGCCGGGGTGGCCACGTCACTCATGGCCTTGCTTTTCACCACCTTGCTGTCTGGGTAGTTCAGGTCGTCCCACTGGATGTAGCCGCCGGGCTTGAGCATCTGGTGCACCTTGTCGATGATTGGGAGGGGGTCGCTGTTCTGCACGACGAGGACTAGCAGGCGGAGGTGGACTACGTCGTATTTGCCGCGGAGGTCGCTGGGGACGCTATCAAAGATGTTCAGCTGGCGGAGTGTGATGGGCGGCGGGAGCCATTCGGGGTGAGGGGCGTTTGTCAGGTCGATGTCGAAGCCATCCAGCTGGATGGATGTGTACTGGGTTACTGCAGGATTCCGGAGGAGGTCCAGGAGCCAGATGGCTGTGCCCGTGGCTAGGTCAGCAATGCAGAGAGGAGTAGAATCATCCTTTCGCAGTTGGATGGACGGATGGAGGTTGAATTGGAGGGTGTCTTTCCAGAGGTAGAACTGGTAGTTTAGTCGGGATGCCGCGGTGTAGCTTCGGTCTAGCATGTAGTCGAGCTCGTTTCCGAGGTTGAACCCGGAGCTGATGGTGTTGTCGATTTTCGTCATGTTGGGTTTGGTATAGGAATGTTGCATTGGGTTTCGTAACTATTGGGGGTATTCTGGCTTCACAGTCAAAGGAATCACCTCCTATTATGCTACTATATATATACACATCCTTGCATCTTAATGAAACGTTTAATCCATAATATAGCTAACTATAGTATGATAAATCCAGCTGAAGCACTTAAAGCTCGCTATTACATGTCCCATAAAAAGTAAGCACACGAGTCACATCGCCAGGCTGTAACACCATTATAGCAATAATAAACGAGGAGGTCACATTCGTAAGATCTGACGCCCCACTGGGGTGCATTATAAGAGTGGCTGGCGTAGAAGACCATGTTCAGGAGTCCAGAGAGCTAATGCATTCAGTACGAGATGGTCGTTCTGCAGCTATAGAGGAAGCAGAGTTGGATAGCGCGGTATAAATATTACAACCTCGCTTCTTGCTCGCTAGGATGTGTACACCCGAAGCTCACTTGACCAAAAACTATCATCATGACGCTCAAGAACCTACGACTTGGGCTAGCCATTGGCCATGGCACAGGCCGGGAGCTGATTGCGGTCTTCAAGAAGGTCATCCAAGTGTTAGCAAGCAAGTACTCTCTACATGTCGAATTCATCGAAGCATCCCGTATATACCATTCGTATCATACGCTCACTGTCTCCGGAGAAGAAAAAGACCTGATCAAACACATCGCGGACGAAACGACCCAAGATGCAGAGGACTACCGCAATTTCTGCGAGACAGCTGCATCCAAAGGAATTGCTGCAATATTCCGCACGGCAATCCACGCCCAGTCGCTCTATCTCGTTCGGGATCAACTGAAGGCCGTCAAAATTGAACATTTCGACCTGGGGGACTCAAATGCCCTGCTCTTCATTCGAGATGAGGCTCAGGGCTTCTACGCTGGTGTCAATGAGTACCACAACGACAATCACAGCATTACACGAACCAGCCCCTTTAGTCGCTCCACCTTTGACCAAATCCTGGCATATTCTCTGGAGAGAGCCACGGAGGAGTGGGGCGTGGAAAATGTCCCGAAATCAGTCACGCTTGTTTACAAATTCCACCTCTTCGACGGGGTCTTCCAAGCCTGGGCACCACATTGGAGGTCCCGCTTCGGCATTGATGTCGACTTCATCCAGCCAGACACCATGAATCGGAATCTCATGGCGTGGGGCGTTCGCGGCCGCCGCATCATCATTGCTGGCAACGAATACGCCGACATCATCCAGCCTGTTTTCTTGAAATGGTTCGGCAACTCCACCATTGAAACCATGTACGCGGAGAACGTGTACTTGAGCCCCAACCTGCATCGCCTCAGCGAGTACCAGACGGTGCATGGGTCTGCGGATGCAATCGCCGGCCAAGGCCTAGTCAATCCGTTCGCTACCATCCGCGCCGCGGCTGCCATTCTCGAACGGCGCGGAGGATGCCCTGGTGTTGGATTCCAACGTCGCACGGAAAAGGCTATCGAAAGTCTTGTCATGAGAAAGCTTACCACTCCTGACCAGGGCGGCTCGTGCAGCACGGATGCGGTAGTCGGGCATTTTCTGCACGCCATTGCTGATCCTCCGGCTCCTGAGACCACTGTTGTCCGTGCCAATACAGCCTCAGGGCTACCCAATGCCTGGATAGGTAAGAAGTCCGCCGTGATAATAGTGGACTACCAGAACGACTTCATCTCAAGCACACCCAGCCCTTCCGTGTCAGAATTGTCTAACACGATTCCACGACTCGTACAATGTGCCCGCAATGAGGGAAGCGAAGTTATCTTTGTGCGCTTCCTAGGAGACGCCCGCTTCCAAGGTCCCAGCATGAAGCACCGGAATGCATTGCTAGGAAAATCGGAGAAATGCGTTGAGGGCACCTGGGGAGCGGAGCTTGGATCAGGCGTCACCCCTGAGGCTGACGAGCGGGTCTTTGATAAGAAGGCCTTGTTCGATCCTTTCCTGGTTCCAGAGTTCTCGGAGTACATAACCAAGCAGGGGATTGAGCATCTGGTGCTGGCGGGGTTGTACAGTGATGTGTGTGTTGATTCCACGGCCCGGACGGCCTTTCAAAAGGGGCTGTGGGTTACTGTTGTTGAGGACTGCACCGCTGCTTTGCATGCAGACCAAAGTGAACATTTGAGGTTCATGGAGAAGATGTATGGGGCCCGTGTTGGAAAGGTGGCAGCCTTGTTTAGGATGAAGGCTTAGCTGACTGACTTTCTAGAGGGTAGCACATGGGATTAGTATATTTGCAAATGGCTTAGCCCAGCCTTACGGTGTTGTTGGCATATCCAACTCATTTAATTGAGGACAACTACTGGTTTTGATCGGTCCCGTGACACTCGCATGCATAGTATCCTGCATATTGTTGTAGCTTATTATCGAAATCGCGGAATCTCATGCCCTTACTGTATTACAGTCGTCGAAAATGACGTGTTAGCTATATTACAATGAATTATATACTTATGTGGCTATTCGACCGGCACAAGATCAGGCAAGCGGATGCCTCGGTAGTTAGAGTATAGAAAAGCAGGAGGGGCAATGAGGTGGATACATCCCGGCAGGGCAAGTATTCAAATAAATCCCTTTGTCCTATAAACATAGCACATTCCACAATTCACTCTAAGGAGAGAATGGATTGGTGTAGCCAGGACAAGTGCCATTTGCAGGAACAAAGAAGCCTGTCGTGTCCGCATGCGCCTTGCCAGCAGGGTCAGTTATAGTCAGCAACGCCTGACCGGGACCGCCACCATTGGCCCACATGAAAGTAAAGGGAACAAGCTCTCCGACGCCTACTTGGACCGTAACTGAGCCAGCCTGTGGGATATAGTTACCCGCCAGGTAGTCGTCGTTGTTTTTCTGGTAGTCACTGTACGCCTTTGTCCCGTGCCAGGCATAGAAGGCATTGTCGGTGGTGGCGCCTGAGGATAGGGTGTAGTTGCCAGGCCCCTCTTTTGCCCAAAGGTAGCCTTGTATAACGATGCAGACGAACTCACATGGTTCGTTGGCTGGTAGGTTACATGTGTGGCTTGTGCTTGGGTAGTTCACGGTTTGGAAGCTGGCAACATTCTGGACATAGCCGCTAAAGTTATAGTTAGGGCTGTTGAATGTTTGAGGATCAAACGTGATTGCATGGCCGGGGAAGTAGTTTTGAGAACTGTAGTAATAGTACCAGTTCAAGCCGAGCTGCGTGTTGGTCGGGACTGGGGTATATGACGTGGTTGTAGTTGTCACGGTGGATGTTGCAGTGGAAACAGCAGTAACAACCAGGGCAGTTGAGGTTATGGTCAATGTGACCTCTCTGTCAAGAGATTAGTGCTCAGTAGAAAGAACAGGTAGTATGACTAGCTTACTTTGTCGTTGTCGGAATTGTTGTTACCTCCACAGTGGCTGTCAACGTGCCCGAGGCTACCCACTTGGATGTGGTGGAAGTGACAGTAAGAGAAGGTCCCAGAAAACATTCACAGGCCGAAGAAAGCAAAGACGCCTCCAATGGTGGTACCCAGGTGGGCATGGGGATCGGCAAAGTCGGTAGAGGGATTGTAGGGAGAGAGATAGTTGGGAGTTGTCTCTTCTCTAAGCCACGGGCCACAGGTGCCAGAGTTGGCTGACTGCCAAAGCTAGTTCCAGCATAGCATTGCACGGTGGGAGAAGTGACTGTGACGGCTTTCGTTGATACCTATGATGTGGTCAGAGGAGCTCTATGATCGAGGTCTCAGTGCAGTACATACGTAAGGAATGTCAAACGTCTGTGTTATGGTTGTACTCTGTATGCTGTCAGCACAGGACATTCACAACTCAAATTGAAGATACTTACTGTACTCCTGATGTCAACCAAAGTCTCGGTGATTGTGAAAGGTGCAGGCACAGTCTTAACGCTGATAGTGGTCGCTGCTGGTGTGGTGATGGTGGTGGACTCCACCACAGTAGAGATGCTAACATGCTGAGAGCAAAAAGCAGATGCAAGTGGCTCCGTGCCGAGGACAGAGACTGCACCAGCCAAGCAGCTACAGTCCGAGAACAAAGCTGCTGCTGAAACAGCCACAACCAGGATAGAGAAGATAGAGCTAAGCATGTTGAGTCGCAATAGTCTGTTCAACTGGAGGTTGGCGAAGCCATCTGTGGAGATTTATATGTTGTTACCTCTCCACAATGATCACAGTCATCAACAACAGATCGACACGAACATGAGATCCAAGAACCCGACTATTGAAGCGGCCACAGCTTGTCAATGCAGCTGATGAACAATCAAGGGGAAATGCAACGAGACTGAGCAGGCTCGTAGCCAGATAATTTCCGCGCAGTTCAGCTGCACAATTTTGCCTACTGCCAGCAGAACGTAGGTTCAGCTACTTGAGCATCAACAAGGGTAACAACCAGCCAGCCACGCTAGTTGATAGAGACATCAGTCGTCCAGTCGATTCGCTCAGGGGAGAAACGACTGCATACTTCGTATAAACACATGAACGACAGTTCTAGTGCATACAGAGTCTAATTGGTTCTTATTTACTCTTCGACTACAGTACGCTCCACGGAGTCTCCGGGTTGTCAGCACTACTCCAGAACCGTTAGGATCAGCAATGCAACCCCAGCCCTGACTGATGCAGTGCAAGGTGTTCGAGCAGCAACGAAAAGCGAGCCAATTGTTCTCTCCGAAAGTGCAGAGGACAGATGAATCACAACCAATAAGATCCAGGACGATGTGATAGAGCCTGCATGGTTGCGACATGGTTCTTCACACTGTGGTTGACGATGACTACCCTTCTAGTTGATTAAGAGCTCAGCAGAATTCCACAAGCCTGACACTGTTTCGATAGAAACTACAGCATTGACATGATTCTAATATGACATCCACAACTGAGAAATTGGACGACGGGTTAGACTTAAAGTTTTGACCAAGGGCTGATATTCCGACAACCTTAAACGTAAATGTCATAGACGGGGCATTGGCAACGAACTGAAAAGGTCCATCGGCTCAGAAACATGCTTAGCTTCCATGCCTGAGTCCCGAGTCGAACTTTGAGTGGTTTCTATAGGATCCTCGAGCGCGCAGATCTCATCTTATCCCACCAAATCACATCCCCACATTCCACCTGGTGCCTCTTTACCTCCCGGCAATTGGCATCTTCGGATGGATTATACTTTGTGGCCTCCAGCCTTCGTCTTGATTGCCCGGTCAGAATCGCTGCTGTCTATAGTAAGTTGGTTGACACATATCAGTTAACCAATTCACTCTCGTCCCTTGACTCCCTGCCGGGCTGCGCCGCAACATCCAGCGGGAGTCCCTGTCATTCTTGCGAGCATGCATGAGCATGTGCTTAAGCTCTCGTATTGCGATTACTCCTTGGCTACACTGGACGACTACCAAAAACAGACGATAGCCCCTGATCAGACAAGTCTTTGATCGAGTTTCAGGATACAAAAAGCATTTGCCCTAGGTTCAAAAATCGAACAAAGTCCGGATGATAAAAGGTCATTTTCTTATTCTGTATCCAACGAATCCTATCCCTTAGATTCTACTTAATTCAATATATTATAGTTGCAAAGAGAAGCATGATCAACTAACACATTCTATAATGAGTCTCCCCACTCCAATCCGAGGTGAATATGATCATAAAGACCGAGCCTAGCCAGTGGCAGGACGCACCAAAAGACTTCACACCAACCTCATGCAGGTGACGGAAGACGCTGCAGAGGAGCCAGACATATCAATCGATCAGGACTGGGCAGTTGGACTAGTTTCACCTAGGGAAAGCCCAACGGTAGTAGCCTGATCAACGGATCAACTCAATGCATTGACATGCGAGGACTAGCTGTACCAGAAAAGCCATCCAGCAGGAAGGGATGCTGTCCCTATTGAAATCTAAAGAACAACAAACATGACAACTGAGACGATTCCTGTTTTCGCAATCATTCTTTTCCAAAGGCCATCGGAGTCTCATTATCTGTTTCTGCCCCTTATAGTAAGCAAGCATGAACCATGACTGCCAGTCATACTTTATTGATCAGAGATTATACAGTCAAAGAATGTTCCTAAAACAGTATCCAACCACTATTGTCTGTATAATGTGATTCGTCATGCCACAGTCCCAAAGAGTACCCGAAACCGACCGACCAAGGTTCAATCCATATACATATACCATATATCCTTCCTCCAGTCCGATTACTAAGGATCGTCGCCTTGGACTGTCAGAAAGGTATACACGGATCTAAGGCAAGCCAGTCATCCGAACGGAGTAAGCCATCCCGTATGGATAATCCCTGCACAAGAAAAGAAACCTGGATAGTGGATACTACCACAAGCGGATTGCATGGAGGTCAACCCGCTCCACTGGACATATGAACCAACAAGATGAATCTCCGAGACTTGGGTCACTGATGAATTTTCACCGAACCTGAGACTTTTGCCATCGATCTGCTCCAGTCAATGACGGCATCGGTCGAGTCGAAGCCAATTGTAGGGCGTATCGGCCGTCTCGGGCGGAGTTCTCGGCATGCCGAAGCGGAAATGCAGCCGTCATGATCAATTGCATGGAGCGATCACTTGACGATGGGCATATTTTATCTTTCATCCTTCTCATTGCCTATTCACAAGTGTTCTTCATCCCTATATCCTTTGGGGCTATACTGTTCTGTTGAATGCGAATTGACTTTGAAGATGGCTGAACCAGAGATCCACAACGGGCGATCACCCCTACCCGTCGATGACGCAAGGCCCGCAAATTCTGCGACGAACACTCACCAGCAGAAAAAAAGTCTGATAGATAGGTTGGTGTGATGCAATGGAAAGGGTGTTGAGGTACTGACTATCTTCAGAGTGAAAGGATATCTCGGTTTTGAGGATATTAGTGGGGAGATACGAAATAAGGCAGACATCGAGATTCACAATTGGGATGGGCCTGATGATCCTGAGAATCCGTAAGTGATCAGGCCGAGTCGAGAGGCGTTGACTAAGAGACTCTAGGTTCAATTGGAGTACCAAGTACAAATGGCTTCTTACGTTGACGGTCTGCTTTATGTGAGTTTCGCACTTGTGCTCAATTCCACCCGGACGAGCAAGACGCTGACTCTCTAGTTCCATCTTAACCGGTCTCCCAGCTGGAACTTATGGATCCGGGAATAACTGGATGGAACAAGAATGGCATGTCCAGAATTCCCCTTTTCCCAACCTCTATTGGGCTACTACATCCTGGAACATGGGTGCGGCCTTTTGGCCGTTGATCTTTGTGCCTCTTACCGAATCCTCCGGTCGCATGCCTGGGTACTTTGTCGCGTATATTATCCTCGTCGCTACGCTATTCGGATCGGCTTTCGCCCAGAATTTTGCTACGATTATAGTAACTCGCTTCTTTGGCGGTGGTGCGTCATCTGTCTCGATCAATATCGTCGGAGGCAGTATCAGTGATGTGTGGAAGGGAGACAAAGCGCGCAGTCTGCCCATGTCTCTTTTTGGCTTTACGAGTGTGGTCGGGATTGCTCTAGGCCCATTTATTGGCTCGGCCATAGTGCAGATTCATAAGAATGATCCGTGGAGATGGTAAGAGACCATCTGTTATAGACGAACAATCTCTAATATATATGGCGACTAGGATCTTCTACATCCAGATCATCTACAACGCTGCTCTCATCCCTGTCTTCTGGCTAATCCTCCGTGAGACTCGTCCAGACGTGATCCTCAAGAAACGAGCCCGTAAGATCCGCAAGGAGACCGGACGTCCTGTCTACGCAGCTTCCGAGTTGAACGCCCCGAGTACCTTGCGTCTACTCAAAATCTCCTTCGCCCGTCCTGTCCACATGTTAGTCTCCGAGCCGGTCGTTCAATTTTTCACTCTGTGGATCAGTTTCGCCTGGGGTATCTTGTATCTGTTCTTTTCCAGCGTGGTCCAAACATACAGCACCAACTACGGTTGGGGTGTAATGGCCACTGGCTTGGTTCAGTTAGCCATCTCCGTCGGGGCCGTCATCGCCACCGTCATCAATCCCTTTCAGGACTGGCTCTACCTGCGATCTGCGAAGCGAAATACGGAGAGACCTGGCCGTCCCATTCCCGAGGCGAGACTGTACACTTCCATCCCCGGTAGTTTACTGTTCACCGCCGGGCTGTTCTGGTATGGCTGGGCTAGTCAGCCCGACGTCCACTGGATTGTTCCCACGATTGGAATCACAGCGGCTGGCATCGGGATCTACGAGATTTATATGGGGGTTGTTAATTTTCTAACTGACGCATACGAGAAATACGCTGCTTCTGCTTTGTCAGCTGCGTCGTTGGGTCGAAACTCATTCGGAGCGTTCCTCCCGCTTGCCTCGCCGCAGCTGTTTAGTAACCTCGGTTTTGGATGGGCTGGTTCTTTGCTAGGGTTTATTGGAGCTGCTCTATCCATTGTGCCTGTCGTTCTGGTGCTCAAGGGGCCGCAGATTCGTCGGAGGAGTCCATTCATGCGTGAGTCGACATGGGATCCGGAGGAGACGAGTGAGAGGGACGAGACGGGGGCTGAGAAGGGTGCCGATGTTTGATTTCCTGAATAGATTTGGCACTGATTCAGCAACTATCTGGATCGTTTATAACAAGCCAGGAGAGAAGTGATGATGATGATATGACTGGGATGCCATACAACTATTGAAAAGGAAGGTCGAGGACTGTGGGTAGGCAGTCGTCCCCTGATGGGCTGAGGACTCAGTATAGGCCCCAAAAGATATACATTCCAGACGCTGTAGTCTACCTTAGAAACAACAATGTACATATTTGGTATTGTGTTTATTGTAGAATATTGGAAGGAAAAATATCAAAGTGCATAAGATTCGTTACTACCTTGATGGTTATCTTGATACTATTCTACTGTATGTGTGTGTGTGTGTATATTTTACGGCCGTGGCTCGTGACTTGCACGTTTTCCACTATCCCTGATCAGGGCAAAGGCCGCCAGGGGGTGAGCCCTGGGTGTCTCTAACTATTGCTAGTTCTATGTAC
>NW_020798405.1:0-23182 GCF_002237265.1 Aspergillus thermomutatus
ATCCATCCCACCCCAACTCCCCCCGCCCCGAAGACGACGGAAAAGAAACACAATACAGAGGAAAGAGAACGAATAGCTCAGTATGCTGTTTATAGCGCCCTGGGTTGATCCCGCCAAGTCGCGCGTTACAGCGATGCAGATGGCACAGTATGTGCCCACCAGGGCGTTCGCCGTCTGGCACCACGTCCCGCGCTTCTTCGTGACCCAGGCTAGCCCCGTGCTGGCGTCAAGCGGCGCTCTAGTCCGCCGGATGTCATCACGGAGTAGCAGCCAAGCGGCGGAGGACCGCTCGTTTCTCGATGCCAATTGGCGGCGCGTCGAACGCGACTACGGCGTGCCACACGCTGAGCAGGCGGAGCTCGCTCGCCTCGCTCTCCGCTTCATGTTCGAAGAGAACACCGTCGGCGCCAATAGCGAGGCCTTGCAGTGCCTTCGCAAGGGCGACGGTAGCAGCTGGGGGGTCTGCTCGGACTATGCTCGCTGTGTGCAGACGCTGGCGGCCCGCGAACGGTCCATGGGTGGCCGAGTCAGTGTCCGTACGTACTTTGCTGCCAAGGACGCCATGGTGGGCAGCCGGGGGCAAAAGTACTTTGAGGAGTGCTGGCAGGCACCAGGAGTGGAGGCCATTGACTATGTCTCCACGACGGTCGACGGGACGGATCACGATACCCTGGTGCAGGCGGTGGGGGTATGGGAGGAGATATTCTCTTCGATACAGTAGATGAGTTTCAATGACTTATGATTCTTGGCCGGATTCGAGCTGTCTATAGTGCTGAATATACATTCAATACTCAATGAACATGAACTATAGCTTGAAAAGGTCATAAAAGGCTTTATAGAACGAAGTTCACTTGATTGCAGTCTATTCTGAAATACAGATAGATATCTAAAATACACGGTCTGAGTCCCAAGACTTCAACGACGGGGCTCACGTTCAAGACATATCATCCACTCTTTCACATGGCATCTTCTGCAATCTGAAGCGAGTGCATATCAATTTGCAAAGCCTGCCAGATTAGCCATCATTACCCTCAATGTAAATGTTATGTGGTGGTCACATGGCAAGTCAGCATACGTAACCTAATGATATATCCTGTCAGAAGTAAGTAGTGGAGAACAGAATAAGAGGATCTGTTTTGGCATGACTAGGCAATGGATTTGTGAAACAGAGCTACAGCTCTAGACAGTGTCTTATCTAAATTCACATAACTCAGTTTTATGAAGTGAAACAATTGATTGAGAGGGGTTTCTTAAATAGAATACATCTGAGTTGAGTTTCTTGCGTTACAAGTAGGCCGTCATCACAAGGCTAGGAACCGATCAAAGTTGCACCCACCGCTCATCAACCTGTTTGAGAAGTGCCCAACAATCAGACCATTTGTCCTGAAATGGTTCGAGAACAACTCCGCGCTGCTCAACAGCCTGATACAGCTGTTTGCACGCATCCTGCGCATCTCGAAGCATATCCTCCGGCGCGGCAACAAGCTTCCTTCTGGAGGTGTCTCCCTCTGGAGCCTCATAGTGTAAATCCAGGACGAAGCTCAGTCGTTCCAAGTTCGGCAAAAAGTCCGGAGACGCAAAGGACTTCATCCAGTTGGCCCACTCGCTGGATCTAGTAAGCGACGTGGGACCTCGAAAGCGTAGCGTTGAGAGATTCGGGGGAAACAACGTGTAGAGTGTTGGAAGGAGAGTTTCATCCTTGAAGATTTCGCCCACAGAGAGAACTAAGGTTCTCAACTCCGGAAGCTGCGGAAGAAGACAGGCAAACAGCTCTTCAGTCGTGAAGTGGAAATCTAACCCATGGGTGGAGCGAATGTTGAGCGTAGAGAGCTTCTCTACGACATGGGGAAGAGCAATGGTCATCCGGTTGAAGGTATCGATAGAATCATTTTCGAGTATCTCCAGCTTACCCATCTTTGTTGGTACTTCTTTTGGGAGAAACAGCAAGTCTTTGTTTGCCTGTATGGTCAACAGCGGATTTGAGCGCGTCCCGGCATACCGCTCATTCATTGCTTCTGAGACGAGTTCCGGAAGGAATACTAGCTCAATCTTCTTCTCCTCGGGCGTTCCTTCGCGGACAGTCATGTATTTAGCGGCTTTTTCTCCTCGGGAAATCGCTTCCTTGTTCGCGCGATACAGCTCATCGCTAGTCGGCCCCTCAAACCGTAGTCCAGATGTCCCGAGTAGAACGAGATGCTTGACCCTCCCTTCCAAAACGAATGGACTGCGAAACACTTCTGCGCAGGCGTCGCTAACAAAAAGCCGTTCCAGCGGCCAGTGTGCTGGTAGTTCCGAATCATTCAACTCCTCGTTGAAACCCGTGCGCATCTCGAGATCCTTGACACTACTGAAGTGATTGCCAAGCAGTGCCCATTCAATATTCGACGGTGTATCTTCCGTTATTTCAAGAAACTGGATATCCCGTGGGATCTTTTCCAGTTGCGCAAGAAGGTGGCTTCTGTGGTCATCGTATTCGCATTCGTGCGGGCCTTTGACCTGGACTGTGAACCGATGGCTGTCAGAGTGATTTGGTTTCTCACTGTTATTCTTTCGTGTGGACATATTCCGATGTTGTCGATGATCGGCAGCTATCGAAATTCGACAGACTTGCAACCGCCTGGGTGCAAGGCAGGGGACTCTTGCGGGGGATGACAGGAGGCCGTGGAAGAATATGCGTCTGGGCCAGGGCTATCCTCAGTGAGAAATGCTTTCTTAACATACGGTAAAGAAGGGAAGGGGGGATATGTACCATGGTGTTTAGAGGATGACAGTTGATGACAGAGGAGAGTTGGTGTTTACATCGGCCAATTAAGGTTATGAGCTCCACTTGGCGCTGACCCTGAGCCTTCCAAGTTATATCCCTTGACTGTTCAACATGCTTGGGTTATTGTGTTCGATTTTCTTCCACTTCCTGTACGGACGAGCTTCGAAGCTTATGGGATGGTTCCCCCGCGAGCAATTCCTGATAAGATGAGGACAAAAGACCCAGCTGGAACACCCAGGGTGGTTCTAGGAAGTACACAAGCTGTCCAAATAAGGTGCGGCGCCGTCTTGGCTACCCACCACTGTTAGACGCTCACGTGACCATGGGTCCTCTGTAGACTGTAGCTCATTGGGAATATCTCGAAAAATGACACGGATGTAGAACTCTGATGATTTTGACCAAGACGATGCTGACGTGGGCAGAATCATCAAAACTAATTTCAGAGTCTGAATTCCTGTTCCTGTTTCCTCCCGGCATGTCGAGAATATCGACAACATGGCCACTCCCTCATTTTCAACAAGTACTAAGGAATTTGAAGTGATCTCACGATAGGTGCAAGCTCAATGGCCCATGTTATACCCGGGAACGCCTTATGCTATGCAATGTCAAAACGCCAATAGCCAATAAGCCACCAGAACAGAATATACTAAGCAAAAGAATTGAAACCAGCAAATGCAGTGAGGCCTCGGACTACGCACGAAGCTGGTTGCCGGTATATACGCCCTCAAAGTCAAGTCCAGCCAGCACGCCATTGATCCGGTCAATCTCCCGGCTCAAATCCTCAACATTCATTGCAAGGCTGCTGACCTCATCAAATTTGCGACGTCTATTCGCATCCGCAATCATTTCTGAGACGAAGAATTTCTGCTCTTCTAGTACGATAAGGCGTTCACGCAGTGACTTCTCCTCTGCTTCCAAGGCAGAGACGGCACTACTCGTGTCGCTTGCTAGGCTGATGTTACTCTCGCTGGCAGCCATACTGTTATACTTGATGGATGCGAGTGCCGACTCTCTCGGTCGGTGACCACCCGCTGCATGATTGGGCGCAGTCCCAATTGAGCTGGCGGGGCTTGCAGGTCGCCCGTTTGGTGTTGCGTGCTTGAGAATCTTGGGCAAAGCTTTCAGCGGAAGCATGTGAAGGTGCAGAAAGTTAGTGGCTTGTTGATAGATGGCCTTTTGAAGCCGCTGTTGTGTTGGTGAGCTGGTTGGCATATCACGAATACGCCTGGCGGCGACATCATACTGGGCGAAGGAATCAGTAAGTCGTCTCCGGACTTTTGAGGCTTCAGCAATCTGAGCGGCAGAAGGGGGCCGCCTTGGGTCTCTGATAAGAAGGGAGGACGTTAGATATGTCAGTGATGAATTTAGATTCACAACATACTGCAAAGTTGTGAGGAGCTTCTGAAATTTGGGCAAGAGAAGCCGAATGCCCCTCTCAAATTGCGCCAGATTCTCGTACGCTCTGACATCCGGAGGTTTGCGCATGATATCTGCTTGGAAATCCCGTCGGTCGAACAGGGTCGATTTACACTCCTTGCAAAGCCTTATGTCAACATTGACAGCACCCGCATTCGGTGACTTTTCTCCAGTCGCTTTGGCCACTGTATTCAATTAGTATAAAATCGATACAGCTCAAAGGGGATAACAGGAGATACATACGAGGTGTTATACTAAGAGGAACTTCACTGGAACACCCAGTCGCAGGATCACCGCACACGACCCGCCCGCAGGTTCTGCAATGGTGTCTGCGAAAGGTATAACTGGTGAAATCCTGCTGGCAGAAGGGACACCGAAGTACACTAGAGTCGTCCTGCCAGCCGACAATCGTCTGCTCGAGCGCTCTCCGTTGGTCGTTCTGCCATGAGACTGGCCAGCGCTTGGCTCCACCCGATTGTATCTGATCCGGAGGTAGACTCGCTAATAGCTGAGTGAGTCGTGTCAATCGCTTTTCCAGCCGAGAGACTTCCAGTGTGGCTTTGTCAACGGTCTGCTTCCTCGCAGCCTTGAATTCGTCCATTCGGTCTCGAACCAGGCCTGATTCGACTTAGTACTGCCATGCCACAATCGTACAATCCATAGACAACATACCATTATGGTCGTTGTACCCTTCCCTTGATTTATAGCAGGTCTCACAGACCCTATACCACAAGCCCCTCACAGGCTCATGCTGCGCCGATCTGGACAGTTTCATCTGGTACATGGTATGCTCCTCGCAGAAGAGCTTCCCGCATTTGCGGCAGTTGACGCAGCCATTGGTGGCATTCAGGCGCTTCCCGCAAGACGGCTCCAGACAGATGTCATATAATCCCCGAGCTTGCCAGTGATCCTTTGCGATGATGTCTTCAGGGTCCAATATTTTTGGTGGCTCGTGGTAACTCGGCTGGGGCCCAGCGGCTCGACTTGGACCAACGGAAGGTTGATGGTTCTCGTTCGACTCGAAGACGTCCAGCCCTTTTAGTTTCTGATTCAATACAGCTAGAGGCTGAAACCGCTTCGCCTTTTCCATCTGCACCTTGAACCAATCCTTGACTTCATCTTGCCGATCGTCTTCGAGGTTTTGATGTACGTCATCGAGGTGTCTGGGGATATTGTGTTAGGCGCACGTCGCAAATACAGCGTATCGAAACAAATACCTATTCAATTGCAAGAGAGTCACCTGTAACCTGTTAGCTTATCGCACGATGACATGTTTGCGCAAACCAAAGCCGGAACAGAGGGGCGTAGACCATACCATCTCCTCATTGCAGATCGGACAAGCAAGCTGAGCTCCGGCAGCCGCCGGGGCCGCGGATATGGACGTCGCACCATTTTCTAGGGAAATCCGGGAAGTGAGATCTTGTGTTTCGGATGAGAACTGGGAGGCGGAAGCCTGGGAATTGAGGGAGAGGCTGCTGGCGGTCGGCGATAAGATGCTTGGCTTCTGTTGCGGAGACAGCGTCGATGCAGCAGCAGCGAGAGCGTTCGGAGTGCCCAGGACACGACCTCCACCCAGCGTCCTCC
Organism: Aspergillus thermomutatus; assembly: GCF_002237265.1. Lineage (NCBI taxonomy): Eukaryota > Fungi > Ascomycota > Eurotiomycetes > Eurotiales > Aspergillaceae > Aspergillus > Aspergillus thermomutatus. The sequence continues at coordinate 5,765 of NW_020798405.1, forward strand.
GGGACATGGTTAGATGACGTTTATGGGAGCATGGGAGATAGACCCGCGACAAGTGGTAAGACTGGGCGGGTTTTGTCGGTGGATTTGGGGCGACAAGGCGATGATGAGCATAGCCTGCCTGGCTCTGGCAATCAGGCTGGGGCATTTGAGGGGGAATTCCTAGCCTGAGGCAAAAAGTTAATGCCTCAGGTGCTAAGGCAGCAGTATCTCCGCCATCATGTCATCAGTCATCACCATTGTCCTTGCTTTAAGACTTCACCTGCTCCTAATTAGAAGCGGACAGCTTTACGACTATGGAATGGATTAAAAGTCTTCTAGTTCTAGTGTTGTTTCAGGGACCTGAGCACGAGATTGGGGTTCATAACGATCGTAATATTTTCTCTAATCGCTAAATAACAGGACCAAAAACAAACAAATCAGATTTTTTTGTGCTTTTTCATCACTTTTCAACTTTTTTTTCTGTTTTGAAGCCCCAAAAATTTCTTTACTTTTTCAACTTTTCCACATCAAATGCATATATACCAAGATGCAACCCCCCTATGTACTGCTGGTGTGCGCCAACACCCATCTCCATTCCTCCCAAACTCTACCGCTCATAGTCGCGATGGTAGCTTGTCCCGGTATTAGGGTTGTCATATTCCCTATGGACACGAGTGGTGCCGTCGTCGCGGTAATCAACATCGCGGTGGCGGTATGTACCGCTAGGATTCACTCTCTCACGGTGATGTCTCGTCGAGCCATCGGTGCGATAGTCCATGTGCTGGTCGTAAGCTCCGGTGCTGGGATCATAGGCGGTCGTGCCGTATCCATTGTCGTAGGTGGTGCCGTATGTGCCAGCGGTGGTACCGTAGCCCCTGGTGCCGTAGCCCGTGGTACCGGCGGTGGTGCCATAGCCGGTTGTGCCGGTTGTGCCATAGCCAGTGTTGTCATAGCTGGTTCCCGTGGTACCTGTGGTACCCGTAGTACCATAGCCCGTTGTAGAGCCGGTCGTGTCATAGGTGGTTCCGGTGGTATCGGTGTAGTCGGTCATGTTGATTGCGTTATGTTGTAACTTGCCAAAAGACAGTATAGCTTTTTTTTATTTGTACAGTTTGGTAGCGAATATCGCAAGAGACTCAGCCTGATTGATACGCAGAATCTGATCTGATCCAGGAAAAACCAACTCCACCCGGTGTCTACCTCGGCCTGCCTTATATTATCTTTCGTGGCGTTGGATAGCACAGCAATGACCCTTTTCTGACATCACGGGCGGCGTCAACACCTCAGCGGCAATGATACGCGACTGGCCGGAATCGAGCCCAAGGAACACATGCGAGTCCAGTATTCGCTGCAAATGCTTTCATTTCATATCGAAACGCCTTCCCGTGGAAACGGATCTCTTTCCAGACCACCAAGCTGGTTCTGGACTCCGATGATGTATCTCGGAGTGAGCGAGGTTCGCTGGAGGACTCTACCTTACCACGAGCCACCACCAGAGATATGGTAAGACTCCCTATTTGGACAGATTTGCAAGTCACGTCTTCTGGAAGCGCTTAGAACGAGCTGGTACAGGCAGATGTCAAAGGTGGCACCTTGTGGTAAACATGAGCCGCACAATTGTCCCAGGTTTGCATCACGCTCGAATGTCATGTCTTTCTGTGATATTCTGTCAGTCAAGGAGTTTCTTTCTTGCTCTCGAGTTGCGCCGATGATGATTGCAATCCCTTGCCATGTTGGATACGCCACGGCTTTCTAGAACAATCTGCGTACCAAACCGGTAAAGGATCTACCTGCAGCTAAATCAGCAAACGCTGTAGTGAATTTGGATGTAGACTCACATTCTTGATCTCTTGCCTTCGTGGACCGAACCATCCCCTTCGGCACGTCGAAACCAAACGAGAGAATCTGCAGAATGAAACGGTTGTATTCTTCTATCCACAAAGCATCAAAATACAGAGTGCATTTATACACAAGCGAACGACGCGCTTTGCGTATGTTCGACGACGAAGAGATAGTCTAGACGTCTACCCACTCCCACATCATTCTAATGCAACATAATTCAAAAAAGGGAATCCAAACTCTAACTCTAGACCTTGCTCTGTCGGTCCTTCTCTGCCTGCCTCTCCAACTCCTCCTGCTGTTTGCGCTCCATCTCGCGCCGCAGTTGATCGGGCCGGCGGACAGCGATGTCCTTGGGCCGGAAGTCACTAAACAGGTTCTTCAGCACGTTTTCGATGATCCAGCAACCGGCGTAGTCAATGACCATCAACACAGTCAGCGTGAGTTTGAACTCGGTGCTGAAGGGAACAAGGCGCATCTTCTCGTTCAATTCGGGGATGAACTCGGTGGCACAGGAGAAGGCAACGCCAGATGCAGCAACCAAGCCCCAGTACATCGCCTTGTTCTCGCGGATGGACTCTCTGAAGGGCCGGCCTTGGTAGTTGATGGAGAAAGTGGAGATCTGCTGAATGAGCTGGAGTAGGTAAATGGCGCTGTTGAGAAGCGATGGCTCGAATTCACCCTCCAGATCGATGTCGGATTTTCTCCTGGTCAACTGTGAGGAACTTGAACTGAGCATTACCGGCACAGAGTACTTACGGTTCAATGGAATAGACATAGTTCGACAGGTAGATCAGAGTAGCAATATGGATGGCAAACTGGCCGAGGACGGAGCCGATGATGTAAACGTTAAAAATGTTCGGCTGGGGTCGCTCTTTGGACAAACCCTCCACGGACTAAAACGAAAGTTAGCACAAAGAAATACCTGTCGCACCACGTAAACTTACCTTGGCTCGGGAAATCGAAAGGAAACAAACACTCATCAGCATGCCGCTGATGGTGACCTGACCATCACCAAACTTGATACCGTCAAGGTAGATGACACTCAAACTGTAGGCACTGATCAGGCAGTTCAGGGCAAGGATCTTGTACATCTGAATGGTGGCCACGAGGGTACAACGACCTTGACGCAGGATGTTGGGGATCGCGATAACGTTAGCCAGCTTGCTGGTGAAGGGTGCAGCGACCGAAGCGTCTCCCAGCTTGATTGTCGGGGGCTCGCTGTCATCCAATTCCTGCTCCAGCATGGAAGACGTGAGTTTGTCGGCGAAGCCGGCAGCTGCAATGGAAGCTTGCTGCTGTCGCTGTTGCTGAGGAGTCATGTTGGCATTGGATTGCTGCAGAGCTTGCGCGCCAGGCGAGGTGATTGTGGGAATATTCTCTTGCGCATTTCCTGCCGTGGCCAGAGTGGCCAGAGTGGCGGCACCCTTGCGCTGTGCCTCCCTTTCCATAGCCTTCTGGTAGTGCGGGTTGCGCGGTCCTGGGGGGTAGAGATGCGCAATCTGGACAGGAACAGGCGGCGCCGGCTGGTTGAAACGTTGCATCATGCCTACCTGCTTCTCATAGATTTCCTTCATCTTCGTCGTGCGGTAGTGTTCCGCGATCTTCGCAAGATCCTCAGGAGATCCGTTCAGCAGCGCAACACCGACGTGGGCCTGCTTCAAGGCTCCGACATCGTTGGTTCCGTCACCACACATCAGAGTTGTGTAACCAGCGTCCTTGAGTCCAAGAAGAATGTCTTCCTTCTGCTTGGGGGACACGCGAGCGTAAACCCAGGTGTGACGCAAAAGCGTTGAGAAAGCCTTCTGACCCTTGAATTTAGCCAAAGCGTAACCGGTGATGCAGATATCCTTTGTTTCGAGAATCTCAGGGTCCAAGTCTTGAGTTGGATCCACGTCGCGGTTGAACTTGTCATCGATGGATCTCCACACTAGTCTTGTACCGGACATGTCGTTCTCAGGAGCGTCGAGAATAAGGACGTCACGGTCCACAATCTCAACTTGGCGCGCGACGTGAACGGCCGTCAAGGGATTGTCGCCAGTGATCATGACCACACGATGGCTGCTCTCATTCAGCATACGCACCGCCTTGATAGCGTCTTCTTTCAAAGGACATTGAAGAACAAGGAAGCCGGCAAAAGTCAGGTCAGCTTCGATTTCTTCCCGAACATAACCATTAATCCGTCCCTGAGACAACTCGGATTCGGCAGAGAGATACTTGTATGCGAGAGCAAGAACACGAGCACCATTCCGAGTAAAGTACTTGAAGGTCTCTTCATAGTGCGGAGGCGTGTTGACCAACATAGTCCTGATAGTCTCGGGAGCACCCTTGACACCCACGAAGGTCGACTTGGTCTTCTTAGACGTCTTACGATCGGTCATCACCACTGTAGCGATTGTGCTTTGACGCTTGAGGGCGGAAGAGAACTGGAACCGTCTCTTGATCTGCACGGATTCAAGTGCACGGGGGCCTGCGGGCTGAGCAGCCTTGCTCATGAGAGTGTCATTTCTGCCCAGAGTCCAGCCGAGCCACTGCAATGTCGCCTTCTCCATGGGGTCACCAACGACATCGCCTTCATCCAATTTGACCAGAGCGTGAGCGCTCGCAAGCACGAGTGTTGTGTCGAACGCGATATTAGCAGACTTGGCAAGTTCCGTGTGAGCGCCGTCCTTTCCAACCTTGGCACCCTCATGGCTCAGGGTGAGACCAGCAATACCATCGACAACCAGATCCTCGCCGGTCAATGTGCCAGTCTTGTCAAAACAAGCGACATCGACACGTCCTGCGAAGGGAATACGGAAAGGCTCCGTGCAGAAAATTGCAAACTTGCTCAGCGCAGCCAGACTCGTGTTGACAGCAAGACTGAGTTCCATGGGCAGTTCGGGAGGAACAACGCTAGTGACGATAAGGACGCAATCAAGAAGCAACTTTGATCTCTTGCGATCCTTCGATACACCCTCCTGCCACACATACCATGCAGCAGCGATCGCGAAGATGAGGAGGAAAAGAATGAACAGCAGGGCTTCGACGTTGTTGGCGGAGACACGCTCGGTAGAATAAATCATGGTACGAACAAGGCTTCCCTGGCTGGTCTCGAATCCGGTCTTCACAACCACACCAACAGCACCATTGTCTGGAGGAAGGGGAACCCTGGATGCAGGTTTCTGCGCATTCTCCGAATCTTCCCCGTTCGAGTTGGGATGGGTGATTTGCAATACCTTGGTACCTCCATGAACAAAGGCATTCTTGTCCAGACCATCCGGCTCAATCAAGTCGTCTCCGGGTCTGAGCTGGATCGACTCCTTCAGAAGCGGCGTACTCTCACCCGACAACATGGCCTCGTTGACAATAGCACTACCTTCGATCAAGAGAATGTCACAGGCAACGCCGCTATCTTCCTTGGTGCGATTGACGGACATCAGATCCCCAGGCAGAAGCTTGTCGCTCGTTATTTCTTGCCACTTCTTCTGCCGGTACACCCAGACATCGTAAGGCTTGATGTTCATGCCGCGGAACTCGTTGAGGGTTCTCTGACGTTGCCACACAACGGTGCTTTCGAACACAACCAGCATGAAGAGGGTGAACAAGGAATAGTACCAGTATTCGTCCAGCATCCACAAGCCAACGCAGAAGACCTGGAACACAAAGAAAGGTGCCACCGCATGCTCTTTGAACAACTCCACGAAGCCCGGAACTGGAATATCGAACGTGTTGTCTCCGTAGTGATGCTGGATGCGGTCGACCTCCTCCTTGGTGGTCAGGCCCTGATTCTGCTGAAAGAACTTGATGGCGGGCTTGGGCTCCGCGTCGAGAACGTACGACAAGGGGGCGAAACATTGACGCTCTGGGTAGTAGAGAAAGCGGCGCTTCTGGAAGAGGAACGAGAACGTCTTCTTCCCACCCATTGTGTCACAGTGCAGGGGGCAGATTTCGGCAGAGCCAGCGTTGGCTATGGGAATCACTTTGATAAGCTGAGCAGAGTCGAGAGATCGGGCCTTGGTCGCGGTGAACAGAGTTTGGATGTTGATATTCCATTTTGTCATCAACCAAAGGAGAGACTGGGCCGTGATGATCGATCCAGACCATACGAATGTCCATTCTTGTCCTTGAATGTATGTATCGTAGCGCTCAGGGGAGAGATAGACGGCGAAGAAGGCGGGCCAGATAATCAGGAAAGGCCACACATAGGTGTGAAGTTGAGTAGGGAGAGGGTTATGCAGCGACGCATATTTGATTTGGGGATCGTCCACGAGTTTAGCCCTAAGCACTGGTCAGTGGAATGGTCATTGCACGCGACAGATTGATGATGTGGAACTAACATGGTGACACTCGAATGACCACGACGGTCAAACGACGCAGTATGATGATGAGGTTGCTCGTTCAGTAAATCATAGGACTAGGAGAGACAATCTGACAGTCCCTCAAAAGTCCGGGGATGTCCAGGAACGAGAGATAGGAAACTATCGCGAAGTTGAAGCCACCTTTGGATTCCCTTTTTGAGGGTGCGCCGCTCGATGAAATGTTGGTTTGTTGCTTGCCACCGATTGGCTAACGCCACGTGCCGGAGCTTTCGGACAAAGGTATTTCCGGAGGCTTGAATTAGATCACTTTGGCACTTTTATGACTTCAGGTACAGCGGGACGTGGGATGAATTGTGCTTGGAACCCAGCATGAGGGCATGGACTGTCTATGTGCAACTTTGACTGGTGCTGAACCATGTTGATGCGCCCAGAGCAACATAAAGCCCCGTGCCAAACTATAATTTGCTCCTCATAGTCTACTGCCCTGACTGTTGGCGTAAGTAGAGATTTTACATTAACAGTCAATGCTAACAGTTGCAGAGGCATTTCCCTGTCCTCTTACAACCTAGCGCAACTGGCGTCGCCATTAGGACAAAAAAAAAGGTCCATTCATTGATTGTTTATAGCAGATCGGAGACCTGCCTACCGCATCATACTTCATCCGAAGTCACAAGGAAAGATTTGTGTACATTCACACCATTCAAAGACCCCTGCTTGGGATTCAAGTCCTCCTGGCTGCTATTCTTGCTTCCGCGGGAGGTCTGAACAGTCGTGACCATGGCCTGCGAGTCATCGGGATATATGTCAGGTCGCCAGTACTGCGTCGCGTTTCGATCTTGTTTCGATTGGTGTGTCCCATTGCCGTTCCCGTTCATGCTGGAGAGGGGCATGCTGCCGTAAGTCCTCTTCGTAGTTCTGCTCCGTGCGTAACTGGTGCCACGGAACCAACGGAAAAGGGGACGGAGAGTCACGAGACTACCGGCAGTTATACCCAGCGATGCCTCGACATTAGACCAGATACTGATGTCCGTTGTTGCGTCTGTGTGAAGTCGTCGAGGTTAGCGCGCGATAGAACTATTCGCCGAGGAGACTTACAAAGGAATTCTCGGTCTTTGTAAAAGTGAAGGTAAGGGATACGGACGATAACGGCAGCGCTGGCTCTGAGCAAGAGTTAGAAGACACCCTCGAAGCAAACGAGAACCGACATGGAGACAAAACGTACATGCATCCCATACTCAGAATACCAGCCAATGCCATCTTTGTCTTCCGCGACATTTGGAGCTTCCAAACGAGCGAGACGGGCAAAAGACCCAGAACAAAGTCGCACAGTGTGGCAGTTACACTGTAAAGGTAGGCGATATCGATGATAGTGTCCGTACTCAAGCAGGTTCCTTCAGCTTTAGGTGACATTCGGTTCCAGAAATACGAGACCGGTTTGCATTGCAAAGTCAGGACGAACCAGAACACAAGACCAACAACGATCGTCACTCCAATGACAGTCCACAGAAGGATTGTATGCATCTTTGTCACGGTGAGACGGAGGAGGGCTACCGCGATCGAGATTTTGGCGACCACGCATGTGACCACATAGCTTGTCTGACCAAGCCACCACCACTGTGAAAAGGCGAGCGTAAGTGTGATGAATCCACCGGCGCACAGGCCAGCGTCAAAAGTGTTCTGAAAGACCTACAAATAGTGCCGTCGAGAGTTGAGATTCCTCCACATTCTCAAATTTCCGGCCCATTCCATATAGTGAGCCTGTTATACCACATAATGCGAACAAGATGTTCAAGGCCTGCGTGCGAGTGAGTCTGAAGTTCTCGCAGAGCATGGAGACATGCATACCATAGCGACCAGCATGATAGTGTCATCCCACCCAAAGGCCTTGACCAGCCTCAACCGGACAAAGCATCGTAAGCACACAGCAATGAAAGACAAGCCCAAAAAGATAATAGTGACGATGAAGATCGACGCGCTGCGATCTGGAAAGTGCAGCATGATGACACGCAGTTGACGAGTTGCCTATGGATAATTCCTCATGACGGTGCACCTGATCGCATGATCTCAATGACGGGGCGACAATATAAGCATGAGGGTCCAACTCGAGATCGAAGTCTGTCTCGAAGTCCCAGAAGCTCTCGATAATTAAATGTGGATCATGGTCGTTCTTAAGAGAAAGAAGACCCAAGTCACTAACACCGTTACAGCAAACAACATAATAATAGCCGCATAACCACTCCGAATTTAGCTGTCACTGTCAGAGTGGCGACTGGCGACGGCTAACTAGCATTTGCCATTAACTTTGGTCGCGAAATACCGAATGGGGCCATTGTTGACTAGGTTTAAGAGCAGTGGAGATTCGCTAACGACGGGCGTATCCAGAAGGTTTATCTACTCCGTCTCTATATTTCATTTTCAAGACTGCCATGCAGTAGCTGCTAGTGGCTACCTATGCAATAATGCAACCCAAAAGGGGCAAGGATTGGGACGAGAAGTAGGCTAAGACACAAGCAAATCTGGTACACCAAGGCCATAAACTTCTTTTCCTCTGTTTCACATGGCAGGCTTGTCGTCGAGCCCAGAGCTAAGCTAGAACCTAGGTTACTACTACTACTAGTAGTACTAGGTTTAGAAGGCTGCCAAGGATACTGTAAGCAAGCGAGATCGAGTCTTGAACAAATTTGCCAGGAACAGCATATGCACTCTGCAGGGAAGCCGCGGATGTTGATGTGGACCATGTCCCGTTACTCCCGTAAGTAGTACGTACTACTAGGTAGTCTTCAGACTGGCAATTTCGAGGAGCAATTTCGGTAGTTGAAGGAAATCAGCCGCGCATCATCATCTACTAATAAGGTCATGAGGCCGAAACTATCTGCATACTCAATGCTCAGCGCCAGGTTGAACGGGAAATCCGGTGCAATTACAATGGGATACGAGGGGTGAGCGGCGGAGGCAACATAGCCATGGTAGCCACCACTACGTACTTGTCGACCGAGGCGCGAAGAGGAAAGTGGACACTCGCCGTCGGGGATCTCGAATCTGGAGGATCTCGTTCGTCAATTGTCCAGAAACAGGGGCCCAGGGGCCAGGGCACAGACACTCAAACACCAGCGGACCAGCTAGTTCAGTCTTTGACAGTCGCGTGAATGCCACTAGACGGAAATCCGTGGTGCCGGAGACCGCGCGGGAATTAGTGAAACTCAAGTATCATCATTATCGATTCATAATTATTATTATTGACAGGTTGGAGTTGACAGTTGACAGGATGTCGATCTGACACCAACAAAAAGGTGGACAGTTGATGTTGGACCATTTCACTCTACTCCGTATGTCATCCCTGGCTGAACCCTGCTTTTATATAGCAATATCAACAGAAGTTCGACCGATATCCTGATCCAGGCTCAATTACCCGTGCGGAAATCAAGTTTCAGGCAAATCTAAGCAATAATGGCACGCATTGGCCGACGAGGATCTTTGCCATCATGGGCAAAAGAAGGACCGTTTTAGTTTGGTTGCAAACTTGCAATATCCCACATCTCATGCGCCAAGGTCGCGCTAACAATGATTAAATACTGGTGCATAACAATACCTATTACTAATAAGATTCTGCTCATCTTGGCCTGGGTATCATTATTATTGTATTAGTATTTGTACAACGGTCTCTTCCGTGCCTAAGCGTCGAAGCGAAGAATTTTCTCGACGAGAAATGCTACCATGGCATTGGTTTGAGTCTACCTTAGTCGAATCGTGCGTAGCCTAAGGTGACAAGGCCGACTTGAGGATTAATTGTAATCAGTTTAATATAGTTGTGTGGCGCTTGGAGTCTGGAGAAGCAGAAAGTCTTATGAGTAGAATGCAAGTCTCATTTGATTGACGCATGCAAACAGTTCGGAGTTCGTCCAAGCTCAGGCTTGTCTTCACCGATGGTGAACCGCTGATCGAGATTCAGAATTCTGACCAGACCTCGCAGGCAATCGATACCCATAGTCCAGCACTTTGCCAGTTTCAACTTGGCGATCGACATGGCCGACATTTCGATCGTCCACATACAACCAAAGTTAATTCATAATTGGCTATGATCTCCACGAAACCTGCTCTCTTCCACATTGCACAGAGAGCCGGTCTTCTAGAATTTTTCCCCTGAAGCTTACTGCAATGATACCCTCGAATCCCTGGATAATCAACCTTGTGATCAGGTAATGCTGTGCTTACAGATCGTACGGGGTAGATAGTATGTTCTAAAGTCCAGACTCTGGACTCTGAACTAGAGGCCTCAGGGTCCCATGGATGGTGATACGGCTGGTTTCAAAGCACGTTGGCTAGCGCCTGACAGGGTGTCGATCAGTATCAGAACTTTCAGAGGATATTAACAATTCAAAGGGGACAAGTCTATCGTTCCTTCGCCCCAAGTGCGCCCTCTGCAAGTCTGCAACGGGACAAGGCTTGGTCTAGTAGCTTGTCAGCTTCAGTCCAGACTCAGTAAACGCACGTGGATCTGTCCTAGTCAGTTGATAAGCTACTTCAATGAATGCCTTTGATGGTTACTCTCCACTTACTCGTCTGATGGCCGGGAACATTTTGCCGGGTTATCCTGTCTCGTGTCAAACCAACTTGTGAGCTCGCTTAATGGACTTCAGAATACAGAATGAAGTCGAGCCTCGCCAGAAACGGAAAGTCATGTCCTTTTGGTCTCCGCCGGACCGACCGTCTTCTGCGGTCAGATTCTGACGTCCCCGTTCATCGTTTTACTATCAGAGATTTGAAGCACTGAGGCATGCGTCCTGACGCTTTCAATATCCCTCTGCTTAGCTGTCATGCTCGGCACCGCGATGCAAAGCCAGAAGTTCTATCGAATCCGAGACTGAATCATACTTATCCAGCATGACTGTGCTAATGACGTACCCTGAGTCAATGATGCCTGATTATCGGCGCAATATCTGACTCGAACAGCACTTGCATTTGCGGAAACCTAATGGTCCATGTGTACGGAGTACAGACTGTCATATATCAAATGTCTTGATAACAGGGTTACAGGGTATCATTCTGCTTGACACGCAAGCGTTCTCCTGGGATAGCACCCTATCCATGTTTCATCCGTCTCCGATTGTCGCGATTTCTACCTAGTACTCTAGGACTAGCAGAGTTCAATTTTCTTGTTCTCAAGGCCAATGTGCAAATATCTCTATCATCTGCTTGCACAGGCTGGAGATGATAGGCCGAAGTATGATGATGAAGCCGATGCGGTGGGTTTCATAGCGTCCAATTCTCTCTTATCAAATGGGCAGTTCCATCGGATGAAGTTCCTTTAAATAAAAATGCTAGATCATCTTCGCAATGCGCCCTGTCTAGCAGTAACTTCGCCATATTATGATTATAATACAAAGAGGCTCGAGCATCTTGATGCTGCGTGTCTTGCAAAATATGCCCAAGGCTTGGTTGCTTTCAAAGCAAATGGCTGCCTGGCCTGCTATATCCATTAAGCTTGTTCAGTAGCTTATCTCACTGATCCTATATATGTACATACTGACAATCCTAAACGCTTGGTAAACACATACAGTGAAGGGGGCTTCGGTAGCAGAGGGCTAGAAACTTCTATGCTGTACTCCTGCAGCATGATAATTACCACTTCGCCTCCTTGCGACTCAGGAACTCATTCAGAATCGCGACGATCTTCTCCAAAGCCTCAACCTCCCGCTTCAAAGCAGCATTGACCTTGTCAGAGTCACTACCAAGCTTCTCGTAGAAATCCTTTCTGTAGGGCGTGGCAGACATCGCGGCGGAGAAGATGGGCTTGACAACGAACGAGTGGTGAGGCTTGAGTGTGTTGCCATAGGCTTCGCGGAAGGAAACCGAGAGTTCGGTCTCCTTGTCGAGGTTGTGACGCAGCGCTTGAACGGTGAAATCGAGGCCACTGCCGAGGACATAAAAGTCAGTCTTATTTTCATCTCGCCAAATATGTGCTTGACATATTACTGAATTATCTTATGTCCACCTGCTGGTGCATGCGGAGAACGTACCGGACAAGCCACAATAATCCCTCGGTAGCGACGTGCTTTCCAGTCTTCAATTCGTTCAAGACAAGTGCCTGGAGAGTCTCAGACTCAGCAGGGGCAGCCAGCTGCCTGTCTCTCACTTTCTATGCCGCTGTTAGTCTTGCTACGGTGAACACGTAAGATGAATGATACCTTGATGTTCCCGAGGAGGTCATTCTTGACGGGGGCAAAGCACTTGCTACCGAGGAGATCTAGAACAATCAGTAGGGTCAGAATCAGACTTTAAAACAGCTCATAGTAATTTGTTTCGCACATACCGAACAGGGTCACCAAGGACTCAGCGGCCTCGAGGAACTCAGTGGTCGAAATGGCATTGTCATTAACAGGAACATCGGCGAAAGACCTCTTGAGAGTATCGAACCAAGTGCCACCAGGGGGAATAGCGGCAGCCATTGTAGATGATGGATTTGACAAAACAATAGATGTACAAATAAAATCAGAGTGAAGAATAGAAAGCAATAATGAAATGAGGGGACGAGACAGCTATCAACAACAGCTGAGCTGTCACTCACCGCCAGTAGCGGGACACGCAAGCTGCAATGGGCGGGGCGACCCCTGAGGAGAACTGCAAACAGTAAAAACACAATAAAAGGAACAAACAGAACAAATGAAGCAAACTAGGCAACTTCACGTGAGCTATGACATCATGGCCCTTAGATCGTATCGACTGTCCTCTGGTGCCTGGGGAAAGCTGTTTCAGATTGTCCTCCACTCTGAATATCAATCCCTTGGAGAATGCGTCACATACGATAGACTAATCTACCAATGCCTTGCATGCAATTCTTCTTCTGCTAAATCTGGAGGTTGCGGTAAAGTGCGATGAGCACTCAGGGTCCTGCTAATCAGAATGTCAGCGCCAGAAGAATGGACGACGAAGACCAGCATGGACTTGAGCCAGGGTCTTTCACGGCCGAAAGATTAGTAAGTCTCTTGAAAAAAAAAAAAAATCACTGTGAAGATGCAACTTGCGAGTAAGAGATAATCAAGAGTTGAAGCTGACGGCGTTTAAGCGACATGCCTCCGGCTATCACTTGCACATGACAAGTAGGAGATTTTTCATCGGTCCAATTCCTGAGGGCTGGCTGCAGCACCACCGCAAGCACTGGTACAAGACCAAACTCAAGTTTCAGAATTATACTTCAAGAGCTGTCAGCTTCACCGCAGACACCTCACCCGTTCGTTCTGCAGATCAGTCGGAACCAGAGGCGGCCTCGTCATCTGCTCGAGAACAGGATACCCCACTGGCTGATACTACGATTCAAGGGGAGATTGAAGACAGATCAGAAGAGGAAGAGGAAGAAGATGATGATCGGGAGACGGATGAGCAGCCTGGAGACCTCCGGTCCATACCGTATCCACTGGCAGAGGCCGAAGCCCCCCCAGAGGGGCTAACTGTCCCAGATTCGTCTCAGAAACAGAGCCAACAGCAGCTCAATCACGAATCAACCAAGGGGAAGAAAGGAGCAGCGTCAACATATTATACAGCTAGAGAAAGCAATCCAGGAACGGCCGAGCAAGATTACCGCACCGCTAGGGCCGAAAGCAGGCGAACGCTGAGTATCCCTAGCCAAGATGATGCGAGTCAGTCAACTCCCATGGCACCCGTTAGCGAATCTGGCTCTACAACCGCATTGCTAAGGCCTAGTTTGCGTTCTAAAGGGAAAGGAAAACTCAACACCTTGTCGTCTGCCAGCCTTGAGCGACAGGAGCCGCAGAGTGAAAGAGAAGGCGATGTGTTCGATACTCGCGTAGGGAATAGATATTCTATAACTTCACTCGGCGGAAAAGTGAAAAACTACAAGTTCGATGACAAGCTCATGGACAGACAGCAGCGGCTATTGTCTCGTATAGCCTACACCTATAATGTGCTCTCAGGAAATCGTCAACAACGGCGCACGCCGCGAGAGGGCGAGATTATCCGAGCGGAGAGGATGCTTGTACGCGTCGAGGAGACAGTGCAGAAAGAGCTCCCGAATGACTATAATGAAAACGATTGCGTGAGGATGGAAACAAAGATTGCAGAGAGTTGGAGGGAGTTTCTTGTTGTCTGTCGAATCACGTCCGACGGGGAATCACCGGTTGCGCTTCAGATGTATAAGACGCGTGTCGTTCCGGAGATACAAAAGTCGGGTTCTAGGATCAGACCTTACCACGAAATCGCTTTGAATCGCAAGAATACCAAGGTAAACCTTTACTCTTCCTTGGATAAGACCATTGTGATTTGGAGACCCTGCAAGCATGGTACCAAGATATACATAATTCGGCCCAAATCCGCAGTGCACGCCACCGAGTGGTACACGTTTATAAATCAAGTGCTGGGGCGGCACCGCCCAAGTTCATTACCCATTAATGTTCCTGATTTGGGTGTGTCTCTTCTCTTTCAAAATCCTTTTGAGCAGTTGGAGTCCAAGTGGGAGACTCAGAAGGAGGACAATAGCGATGGCACACCGGGTCAATCGAAAGCCCGCGCAACCTATGCTGCTGCGGCTATCATTCGGGGTTGTATGGACATGCTGGAAAACCGCACCGAATGGGCAGAAGTGCTACATGAGTGGTCAAAAACCGAGAAGATGGGCCTGGCCTGGAGGCGCTACGACAGACTGGAGTGGGTGGTTGGCCTGAGCGAAGAGAAGATGTACGGATCACTAGCCATGCAAACCACCCACCAGCTTCAGCTGAGACCAAGGCAACACTATCAGACATTCGTCAAGAATGGTGATGAGAAACTCGAAGAGCCGCAACCCGTGGAGGGCTTCCTGGTCCGTTTGACATCTCAGAGAGGTGTGCATCAACGGATGAACAGGATGTTTTTCAAACGTCTCTATTTTTTCACACAAGATCATTACCTCTTTTTCTGCAGACCAGCGAAAGCCCTGCCTCCTACTCCCCCGAAGCTTTGCTCGGATGAGGCTGGCATACCCTCAGCGCGGCAGATATTGAACGAGATGCCTCTGTCATATGATGTTGATCCCTTTCCAATCCAGGACGGCGAGATCAAATGGATGTCTAGCGGGAATGAGGGCCACCTGAAGGAACATGATCAGAACGCCTATGCAAATGCACAAAGGTGCATGCACAACCTCACCCATGCAGATGGTTTCATCGATCTTTGTGGAGTTCGCGAGGTACGTCAAGTGTGGCGCGGCAGCTGCCCTGCCGATCCAAACATTCGCGAAGGTCCCGACGTCGAATTCCACCCTGAACCGCGAGACACCCATCGGGACGATGGTGCAACAAAGCAATTTGACGACGATCGAACTTTCGAAATGGTACTTGACAATGATCTTGTTGTTCGACTACAAGCATATGACATGACCACCAGGAACGAATGGATGAAGAGAATGGATGGGCTAGTCAAATATTGGAAAGCCCGTGTTGCGGCTGACTCGGTCGAGCTCAAGGCTATTCGGCAGCGCAATCTAAAGATCTTGAACATTGATGAAGAAATGGAGTCCGTGGTAGGGCAGTTTTCTAAAAAATGGGAAACAAAGAAGTCAGAAGCATCGCCCTTGTTGCACAACATATGTACTCTATCGGGTTGTCGGACAATCAAGGTAAGCCGTGCGAAGCTAGTGCAAGTGATCACATCCACTGACCTTCAGGTTGCAGATGTCCGGACGGCTCTTTCGAAAGCCTCGCCGCCACTCTACCTTTAAGAGGTGCGATGTCATCTTGGCTGCTGGAAAGCTTCTGATCTTCCGTAGCTCATTGCGGAAGCGTACTGGCGTCGAGATTCCTCATATTCATCACAGTCTCGAAACCACACTAGATCTGGAAGACTGTTACATCTACTCAGGTCTAATGACCGAGTCTGATCTGCTCTATGCAAACCAGACTTTCGACAGCAACCATCCGGGACACCGTGCCTTGCCTCGCATCTATCTTTCGTCCGATGTCTATACCAGCTGTGACGAGGATACAGCCATCACGTTCGTCGTCTGGCAGCCTTTACGAAAAAATTATTTTAGGGCACAGGAGCACGGTAAGAGAGGGAAAACGAAGCAGACGCTGAAGCAAGTCTCTACGCTCGGCATCCCTGGACGGACTGTGGTATTTAAGGCACGGAGCCGGATAGAGAGGGATCGCTGGGTTATGAGTATTTCATCCGAGATAGATCGATTGCAGGAGGAGAAGCCGGAAGACATCCGGTTAATCAAACCCTAAAGATCAATTGATTTGGCTTTGTCGTTTCCAGCACTGGCGACGACGATAGAGGTGGCTCTTTAGGGCTGCTTGAGCCAGGCTGTTTTCTTTGGATCACTTAAAATTTTGGTGTTCATGATCACATGCATGTATCATACACTCTAATATCAATACACGACGCTATATACATTGCATCTAGAGAATATCTTCGTCAGGTTCTGAGGCATAGGACCTTACCTATTCTATTTGGGGTCTTTCCAACTTGACAGCCTCCTTCAACACCCGTTGCCGTACATCTTGGCGATAATTCTCCCCAAACCTATGGTTCTCATCACCTTCAACAACCCCCTTCTCCCAATCCCGCCAATTGAGCCACCTAAACTGCGGCCTCAGCACAGCAATCACTCGCCCCGTGATGAGACTGATGCTCACAGGCCCATACGTATTACTATCCAGCGACTTCTTCGGATCCTCCGCGTCACCCTCCAACCAGACATGATTGAACGGCACAATCTGCGACGACTTCATACACGGTTCTCGAGTCGTGATCCGGTCCCCGGGCAGACCGATCACCCGCTTGATGGCGGTATGTTTAGGATTAGCAGGCGACCTAGTACAACCCATGCCAGTCAGCATATTCCCATCTCATCAAATGGCAGGAGCGAAAGCAGGAGCAAAGCACCCACCGAAACGTAACAATCATCCCCCGTTCCAACCTCCGTTTCCGCTCCCAGGGCCACCCCGCCCCGCCGAACGGCCACATGTTCACAAGCACCATGTCGCTCTTCGTATGCATGGTTTCGTAGTCCTCGTTCAGGAAGGGCGTCATTGACGGCCCCCGCACCCACATTACCTGGAAAACATGTTCGGAGAAGAAGATCCCGATTGGGACGATGGGTGCTAGTATGCGGAGGACGCGGAAGGTTCGGCGGATAGGTGTTGGGAGGGTCGCGTAGCGCTGGCGGAAGAGTGAGGAGAAAGAGGGTCTGTTGGGACGAGGTTGCGTTTGTGTTTGGGGGAGCGAGGGATGGGTGGGATTTGCGGCGGCGCTCGCGGGTGCGGAGGCGGAGGGGGGTGAGGTCGGCGGCACAGGGGGTTTGGAT
>NW_020798406.1:0-22823 GCF_002237265.1 Aspergillus thermomutatus
CCCCTGCCCCCCCCCCCACCCACGGCCCCAATGGCTCCGAACTCCTGCCATGCGGGTGCCAGTATGAAGTATGTAGTTAGGTTTCTCGGTTTTTCCTATGGCCGACCGCCCCAAAGCTCGTTTTTACCGAGGTCTGACTTGAATAGCTCGCCATGCTGGAGATGTGGTGCGTGCAGAAGGGACTGTGGGACAGTGTGAGAAACCCCTCAATATCTCCTAATAATCATAGGTTTTATACTAATTTCCTCAGTAAAACCGAGATTAGGCCAACCACCGGGGCCTGGAGTTGCCCAAGACACTCGGCAAAAGCCGAGCATCGTTGCTGGTGTTTTTCGAAATTCTCTTCGGAGAATTTTCCATTGACAAGGTACATATATCCAACCCCTGCATGCCTATGAAATGAGCCCTAATATCTCGGTTTTTCAGATGTTGAATGTTGATAATGCTCGTGTCGACGGTGCGCGCAAGAGCGGAAAGAAGGAGGCCAAGAGGCCCAAGACCGGCGGGCCCCTTGGTATGAAAACCATTATGTTTCCTCTGGAAAACCGAGCTTTGGTGTTACCGAGGGGGGAAGCTGACAAGGCATAATGAGCAGACAACAGGCCTGCTCGACTACCCCTAGCCATTAGGACCGAGGAGCGTCTCTCATTCACTGTCCTCAAATCGACTGGATCTCTTGCGACGGCGGATCCAAAAAGAACGGCTGACTGACATAGACAGCCACGGCAAATAGACACGATCCTGCTCTGCTCAGACTTGGTATGCTCTGTGCCAGATCCCGGCAACCACGCCAATGATCAGAATGCCCAACATCCGCAGACGACATTCGAACGGGTACCCAGTCCACGAACAGCGTCAGTAACAGTTCCGTCCTCAACCTCGACTCAGATCCTTGTGACACCGGAATCAGCGTCTGGCCGCATCGAGTAGCGGAGATCCTGAATGCATGGGCGGATCTTAACCCTCTCCCCTTAGCTAGCTTTGAGCGAGACTCCTCCGCTGGGTTAGGAGTAAGAGGCCTCTGCCCGCGTTCCTGACCATGAGACAAAACGATAGCAGATTTTGAAAAGCCACAGACAAGAAGCCGTAAGGCCAGTAAAGGAAAGAAGAGGCCCGTTTTTTGAAATTTCTGACTCAGAGGAGGATGACGTTGAGCAAGTTGACTACCCTGAGGACATTGTGCTTTACAACCCCTCACGTCCATAGATCGCAGGCGAGTAGACGCCTTGGCTATGACTGCAGGCCGGACTCCGCGCACTTTTCAATACTGCACCACTGACCAATGCCTTCGGACAGCCGATATCTCAGACTAATCCCTTCACCGTGCGGAACCCCTTTATTGACCCTGTTCCGAATACCTCTCATACAACTGGACGTCTTACCTCTGCTGGACATCCGATACACATTTCCGTCCTTCTCTCGAGGCATACCTGACCAAGAAAAGAAGACGTTTCCACATCGACGAAGGAAAAAAGGACAGTGACATGGAACGAAACGACCGCACATGGATCGAAGTAACCAAACGCTTCATAGATGAAGGCGCCCGTGCAGAAAGGGAGCATCAGAACCTTGTGGACACCTCGCTCGCATACAAAGCCGCGGTTGATAAAAAATTAACAGAATGAGCTCTAGTGACATATTTGATGGGAAGTTAGCCGACCTAGTCGCTCAATTCCTGACTCATGAAGTAGAAGCCTTGAAAGTGACCCTTCAAGGCTGCGGCGGCAATGCCAATGAAGCAATTGCAGAGATTGAGAGCCTGTGTATCACCGTCTCCGACGGATCTAGGACATTATGTGAGGAGGAGGACTGGGCCGCGGAGCGACATACCAGTTGCGATCACAACGGACTGCCCTCACCAGATGAGAAAATATGGCATGCCGATGTTTGATTCAATCGCTGTCTTCTGGAACGGTCTTGGAGTTTGTGAAGTATCCCTTCTATCTCCTTTGAGTCGACGAGGAATTAGAATCTGCAGGAACAGCACGAGGACGTCGACGAGGAAAAGGCCATTTGCGGGTAAATACTAGCTCCAAAGGGATACTTCTCGGTTCGGTTCGTGGCTCTGGTCTGATGTACTTGGTTGAGGTTGGTTAGTGGGAGTACATACTTCTTTTCGAGACTTTGTCTTGCCGAGTATGTGCTGAGAGGCAACGTCTTTTTTCTTGAAGTTTGCGGCTCTCCAAATAATGCTTAAAGTAGGCACTCTCTCCAGAATGAGGATTCGCCATGGATAAGTCTAGAAATCAATAGAGTATTCATTAAGTACTGGCTACTGGTGGTATCCATCCCTTTCATGCCAACCATCGTAAACATAGACATACATACATGCTTGCCACATGTCAGAATCATTATTGTGGCCTTATCCTAAGTGTGAAAAAGAAAAAGAGACATATCCAAGCCATAGCATGCAAAAAGATAACGCCGCACCATTGCCATAACCAAAACCAGTAATGCAATGCAGACAAGTCAAGTATGGTATGAGTGTAACGAAGGAGATGAAAACTGGGTATTCTAGTCATAGAGAATTTTTAACACAAGGAGACAAGTGAGAAAGAAACTACGACAGTAGGGAAGAACCCGAGGCTCTAGTGGGTATTGCCTATTATGTTTTTCTTGGTAGAGTCGAGACCTGCTCGACCGAATGATGAAGAAAGAATGAGATTAGACGCGCGCGTGACGACCGCCCATGTGGTAACCCGCGGCAGAAGCCAAGAATCGGGCGACAAAGCCGGTGCTGCCGCTGTTGCTGGCCATTCTCATCTTCTTGTTGGGTTGCTGGTGGTGACAATGTCGGTGAAAGTCTTCAAAAGACTGCTTTGCGTCTGCCTGGATCGCGGGCATGTTGACATAGCTGTAGCCCAGAGTGGAAGCAGAAGGGCTGTTAGCGTCCGCTACGATGACTTCGTCCATGCTGGTCGAAGAGTAGGAGGTGCTGATGCTGGCTGGAGTGCCGCGCGAGCTGGGGGCAACACTGGATGAACGAGAGCTCAATGAGTTGAAAGTCTCTGCGCGGGAGAGGCAGGGGACATCGTTGATGGATGGCGGAGAGATAGATCGGCCGGACCGGTATGGCGACGTGCGAAGGCGCTGGTGGTGGTGAGGATGGTAGGGAGTGTACCGCTCACCCTCGATGGATTGAGGAGAGCCCCCAAGGCTGGACGAGGAGACGTGGCTGGGAAGGCGCTTGCGAGGCGAGCCGCCCTCTATCATGCTGTGACGAGCGTCTGCACGCGCTTCTAGCTTCTGGCGACGCAGACGGCTGGCAAGGAGCTCTGCCGATGCATGGAGGCGGCGCCATTCGCGGTAGTGATGGTGCTGTTGCTGTTGCTGGCGCCTCAACTCTGCCTCACGCTCCTGGGCCTCGAATCGCTGGCGAATAGGAGCCAGGAAGGGCTCGAGATGTAAAAAAAGGTCGTCTTCGGTGACGCGAGTGTCCCAGTCGAGGAGGAACAGCAGCTGGCGTTCCATCAGGTTCACCTCTGGCAGCGAGAAGGAGAAGCCATCGTAGCCCTTGACAGCCGTGTAGCGGGCCCAGTGCTTGTTCTTTGGGCTCGAGTCGTTCAGGTTCTTTGCTGCCAGGATGAGCGATGCAAGAAAGATCCGATGAACGGTGCAACGCATGCCCTTGGCGACAGGCGGCAAGCGTGCCCGCAGTCGAGCCAGGTAGACCAAAGAGGCCATCAGCGTAGGAACCTGAACCTGGGACCGAGTGACGAGCGAGACGATGAACGTCTCGACTGATGGCAGAGGAGGCAGGCCATCCAGTGGAGGTGTGCTTGGAGGCGTAGGCTGGCCATGACGGCTGACAGCGGAGGTCACATGCGACTCGCAGCGGATGACCAGGGAAGCTTGCTGAGCCAGATAGGCAACCATCTCTCGTGATACTGGACGAGTGACAAACTCATTAAGAGCGGCTCGATTGAGAGCCGCAGGAGCATCCATGATGGTAATGTTGCAGTGTTGTAATTGATGGTGTTTGTGTTGATCTGAGCGACGGAAGTATAGAGAGTATACTCCAAAGCGAACGAGACTGGTGTTTATTATGGGAAAACGTCAACACCCGAAATTGAAGAGAAAAAAGTAGTATCTCGTATTTGTCTTGATTGTGCTCGTTCTCTTTCCGATGGTGAATGGGGCGAGAAGAGCTGAAAGGGAATGTTGACAATGGTCTTTGTTTGGGGGCGAAGTATCTCTCTAGTGGCGAGGGAAAAAAGCAAAGCGTGCGAGAGAGAAAAAAAAAAAAAGACAGAGAGTAAATATGGCGACGAGCTGACACAGGACGGACAGCGATGTTTTAAAAATGAATCAAATTCCCGTCCAGCAGGAATAATGTGGTTCTGGAATGCTGAGAGAGAGGATAAGGTTGTCGTGTCAACCTGTCGGAAGTGCTCTGGAACTGGCGATCTTTGGAGTAGGAAAGCAGCGCTGAGCCTGAAATAGATCTTCAGTGACAAGCTGAGGACGAAACTGTTTAGCAAGTCTAATTTGAAGTTCGTATTGAGCGTCGATCGGGAGTGAGAGATGTCTGGTCTGGTGGTGGAAATGGAGTGAATGTATAGCCCAGGTGAAGTCACACCAAGAGAATGAAATGCAGCGAAAGTGAATAGGGCTGATTATAATGATCAAAAGGAAATCAATTAATGATTACTACTGCAAGAGAAGAGTTAATCAGAAAAAAGAAGATCAGACTGAAAGGAGAAATGGCGAGACTGAGCATGTGGATGACCGCGTGAAGAATCCAGCGAGGTGGCCACCTGATGGTACTTTATAAGGACTCATGAATGTAGCTTCATCATCGTCCACATAGTCTGGATTCTGATTGATCGCCATCACCCATCCATCAATCCGCCGGTATGCTTGCAATTAAGGTGGTGGTGCAGGGCGGCTGGACAGCTGCAAGGACATTTCAGCCAGCAGGAGCATCCACAGGGATAACTGGTAAGGTACTAGGTAACCTGGTAATCATCCTGGGCACGATGGGGAGAAGAGGACAGGAGCGGATCGAATGGAATCGAGGAGCATCTCAAACGCTGAATACCAGTGACTGATTGACCGTCGTTGATTGATTGATCGATGGAGCTGCGATTCTTCAAGGGTCAAGGTTGGATTGTCCCTTTGGCGCGCGATTCGACTGCACGCGATGATTGGTACAAGGCCTATACAGCACAGGAACAAATCAGAATGCATTACTAGTGACATGAAAATTAATTATAGATATTCTACTCAGGTAGTATCTACTAGATACTAATTACTCTTCAATTAATTGTCTTGTACTGTAGTCGAGAAAGCGAGGAGGCATTAATAGATCTACCTGTAGGTACTCCCGTCTACTCCATAATAATGCACCGTGGAAAATCAAGTGGCAGGAGGAATAAAGAGCATCGCCAACGAATCATTACTCCCTTTCAATTTGTCCCTCAAACACTGCCAAAGTTTCAATGACCTTTAGCAAGGCAAATACCCATCTATTCCTCAGCCTCTACGCTGGACTGAAACCTTTCTCTGGGGCGAAACGCGCTCCTGTTCCGGACAGGAATCCTCGCAACGCGTCTGCTTGACTGTCCGCCATGTCTATCCCATTGACTTGCTTGACACTGGCGTTCAGCCTGGAATTCAACTGTTTCTGCTCCTCTCTTGAACGCTCTAGGGGATTCTCCTAGCCTCATCCAGCTGGATTCATGACGGATGTGGGATCCAGAAATAGTTGCAGCTGCCACTCATTCTTTGGCAAAAGTACATGATGCAGTCCGCACTTCACACAGCATCAGATTCAGAGAATGGACTCGACATATGATATCATCAATGCATCCAGATCTTCATTCAACGATCACATCCCACATCTCATGAGGACTCGGACCTTGACTGACAACCCCCTCCTGTCGTAGGCTGTACCCCTCCATCCGTCAGTCATCCCCTGCAAAAACCCCCGACTACACTCGTGTCAAGGAGCAGATCTCCTCCTACGAACCTGGATCAAAGCCATCACGTATTGTTGTAATAATGGATACTAGACGAGCAAGAAAGTACCTCGTTCCTACATTCTCCTCCCCTCGATCGCATCCCCTGATCCTTCCCGCCACAATTATGAGACGCAATGGTGGTCTCGCAAGGAACAAGTGAAAGAGTCCATCTGCTCCTTCAATTCCAGAGCACGAAGACTAGTAATTAGTGGCTCGTCCATGCTACTCTACTGCTACTATTTTCATACGGTACTGCAGATACCTGTAGTTCATGTACGGGGTACCTGACTGAGGAAGTGTCCTAAGCGCCCGACGCAGGGATGCTCGTGGGCGCTTAAGCGCATGTTGCCTCGTCTCGCTTCGCGCGCGGCGTGAGTCGATTTCTATATATACCTATGGATCCTGGTTCAAAAGCATGTCAATCCCTTATTGTGGATACCGTTTATTCTTAGAGGCTATTGAGGTCCCAACATGCGTTGATGGAGTGATTGGGTTGACTTGTAGAGGTGGGGATTCTGGAACCGCTGGCTTGCTGCTCGAGAGCTGAAACTGAGGCACATAGATACTTTAACTTGGGATGATTCAGGTCTGGATTCTTGAGGCCTGACTGCACCTGAAACGAGTGCGTTGGCGCTAGACTGTAGTAGGCGCCTTATGGTGCAGTCGTCTGAAACAGGGAGCGCGTAGTGAAACTTCTATGTTGGATTTTGTATAGGCCCAGTGGATTGATTGCTAAAGAGATTGGACTAATTTGAATATACACCAAAATAGACGGCTGCCTTTAATAGAATGTTTAGGCAACACTGACAGAGTAGTCGGACACGGTCAAGACGGCATTGCTTCCGCTGAAGGGCTCGGTACCGGCCTGCACGTCGACCAGGTACAGGCTGCTGGACAGTCCCTGGTTGCTCTCCAGGTACTTGAAGAAGTCGAGCATGTCACCGGAGAAGCTCTCCGTGGTCGACTGGGCCACGAAGCTGTACACCTGCATCGAGCCGTTCGGGCCCAGGTACAGGTTCCACTTGATGCCAGCGATGGTGGGCGTGGCGATGGGCGAGCCCGTCGAGGAAATGGGACCGGCGCCGCCCAGAGCAGCCAGCCAGACCATGATCTCGTACTCGTCGCTGCCGCTGGCGGACGAGCTGAGGAACATGTCGTACGCGACATCGGCGACGAGGTCGGAGCCGGAGTAGCTGTCATCGTCAGCTTCATAGCCACAGAGATTTTGTAAGAGCTGCCTACCTCCACTTCCAGGTCGAGTCAATGCTACTGATGCTGCTCAGGGTCTTGGGAGTGAACTGGAGAGCGGCATTGGCGAAGCTCTTGACCTGGCCCTGGCCACCGGACCAAGACCACTTGGTGTTCCAGACGATAGTGCTGCCCGAAAGAGATTCAAAGGTGGTGCACTGGGAGCCAGAATCGGCGTTGGCCTCACCCCAGAGGTTGTTGTAGAGGATGTAGTTGCCCTCGGTGACTGAGCCCCATTGGTCGCAGAACTCAGTGGCTGCTTGGGCAGTCGCTGCGGTGAGCGAGAGGGCGAGAGGGAGGCTGAACTTCATTTTGAATAATCAATCAAGTCCTTGCGAGAATAATCTGTCGGTTGACAGAGAACAGACCGATCGACCTGAGGTCTCCGACTCTTATAGTCTCCTGGCCTCCCCTGAAGAATATTTGGCCCTCTATCATTATAGCCTGAATCTTCGAGGCTTAACCTGTTTGATGCCGTGATTATCACCCTCAATATTCACGACTCAATCAGTGGGCCGGATGACCCATTGACTGGTGGATCAATCTATACCCAAGCTTCAACTCGAGACACCCACAGCGGCCGCTCCCCACATATGGCTCTGAAGAATCACGGAATGGTCCATTTTATCCGGACAATTCCCGACGAATGAAACAATCCGAGACGACGAAGGCACGGAACGATCGACCAAAACGACAATTGTCTCCGGGAGCAGTGAGGATATTGGTGGAATTCAAACCGGATCTGAGCGGATGTAGAAAGAAGCATTGTGGATGAGGATATGGCTGCGCGGAAATAGATTGATATACGTAAGTGGACCCCGCATTCTGCACTCCAGATTCCGGAGTATATTGCTCTCTCGTCACAGAGCGATGCTAGCAGCCTAGCGAGGCCAAAGAATCAGTGCTGCAGGATTCAGAAAATCCCTTGATGTTGTGTTTGACCTGTGCTGGTGACAACTGACAACTTGAATTTCTGACGTGGACGGAAATAGGCCCGTTTCATCTAAAGGGAAGATCGACGGTCTGTTGGAAGTTTTTCCTGCAATCCATTCTATTGTCGGGAATTCCTGATGGTGTCGACTCCGGAGTCGAGTCTCCTTAGGAGAAGTTCCGAACTCATAGAGAGCCCCATACAACCGATCGTTTCATCCTATTTGATGTAGAGTAGGTATGGCACTAGGAATAGAGGAATAGTTGAGCGGAATCACACTGGGAATCGCTGAGTAGTCAGAAATTCAGGCAGCCCTTCTCACCATCATCATAGGGGGGTTCAGATTCTGATATCCGAAATGCGTCTATGCAGCTGTAAAGCTACATCTATCGTCATTAGTCCTCTCGAGACTGGGCGTTGCTCAGGTCTTTTCACTCTCTGCTCTGAAGCATTGTCGCATGGGGCAGAGTACTTTCCGTTATCTCAACCATATGAAGATAAAGAGAACGGATATGCTCAGTCAGAGATAGAGATACCTATCCATATGCGCTCTGCTTGATTGCATACGATGACTTGGGTCCTCAACAGGATTGACGAAGAACCACTACGGTTTAAGTTGGAGAGACAACTGGGTTTGCTGACGTAACAGAGCAGTCTCACTCTCATCTCTCAACACTTTGCGCTGACAAATTAATAATGGCAGCTTGGCTTCATGACTGAATAATAATCATGGTCAATCGATTGCAGACTTTGAGACTGACTGGTGATAATCTGATGCCTCTTTCGGATCTCTCCATCCGTCGTGGCCTGAGATGCTCCACGCCAAGCCAAGAAAGAAAACAAACGGAGCCGACACCAGGGGAACTCAGGACCAATTACCAGGGATTCACAGGGATTGGATTTACTTTGTGATCAGCCAAATCTACGCGGCCGCCGCGGACTCCACCATATTTTTTCTGCCTAGACTAATCACTATCATCACTCCTGTTAAGCTTCTTTTTGTCCCCAGATTCTGTCAATTGCCAATTTTAGTCTCTCAATTGACTTGACCTATTGCTCTACATCACGACCATCATGCCCTCCAAATCCTCCTCCCGTCAATCAGATTCTTCCCGCAAGAGTTCATGCGGCTGCTGCTGCTTCTCCATGCGCAAACTCGGTTTCCTTGCGGTCTTCGTGGCTATCTTCGCCGCGCTGTACAACTACCTTGATGCTCGTCTTGAGCAATTCTACATCTTCAACCCCGAACAATTGCACGACCTCTCCCAGCGCGCCGTTCAGGCTCATGGCAACGACACCCGTGCGATGGTCGACTTTATCGTCGCCGAGCTGGACCAGAAAATCCCAGGAATCCACCTGAACAAGGACGAGGAATGGATTTTCAACAATGCTGGTGGTGCCATGGGTGCCATGTACATCATTCATGCTAGTGAGTTTGTTCAATAGGCTCCCAGCTAGCCAATCTTTACCCAAAGTTTCATGCTAATCATGATTTAGGTATCACTGAATACTTGATCATCTTCGGTACATACTCTCTCACGCACTCTCCATTCCCCCTTCCGAGCTATTCTAATGAAGACAGGCACCGCGATTGGCACCGAGGGCCACACCGGCCGCCACACCGCAGATGACTACTTCAACATCCTCCAGGGAACCCAGGTCGCCTACGTCCCCGGAACTTTCGAGCCCGAGATCTACCCCCCTGGCAGCGTGCACCACCTCCGCCGCGGCGAGGTCAAGCAGTACAAGATGGAGCAGTCCTGCTTTGCCCTCGAGTACGCCCGTGGTTGGATCCCTCCCATGCTTTTCTTCGGTTACGCCGATACTTTCACCAGCACCCTTGATTTCCCTACCTTGTGGGCCACGACGAGAGTCACAGGCCGCGAAATGATCATGAACCTGCTGCGGTGGAAATTTTGATCGCGCGATGATTGGGACCATACATAACCAGAGAGATATGGAATAGTGTACTGTAATACGATACTGTACCTGTGATTATAGATTATGGTAATGCCGTATAGATAGGATATAATCTTCATATGACTGCCTCAGTTGCTCCAATTCGTTCGAACTGTTTTCTTTTTTTGTTTTTTTCTTTATCTAGTTAGCTTCTCTCCCGCTGACAAAGCATAATGCAAACGGAACAAACGCTAAGAATCCGCCTATCAAAAGATCTATCAGCCGATCAATAGTTATCGCGGGGCCAGAAATTCTTCCTCTCCATGAGTCGGTCTTTTCCCCTCAAGATCTTCTACCAAGATGCCCCCAACACTGTGTTTTAACTGCAAGGAAGCTAGAGCCGTTATTATCCGTCCCAAGAACCGCCACAAGCTATGCCGCGCCTGCTTTCTCGAAGTCTTCGAGACTGAAGTCCACGAGACAATCGCCGCCTCCTCCCTCTTCTACCCCGGCGAACGGGTCGCCATCGGCGCCAGCGGAGGCAAAGATAGCACGGTTCTTGCCTCAGTCCTCAAAACACTCAACGAGCGCTACAACTACGGCCTAGAATTATGTCTGCTCTCCATCGACGAGGGTATCAAGGGCTATCGCGACGATAGTTTGGAGACGGTCAAGCGCAACGCGGTCCAGTACGATATGCCGCTGGAGATCGTCGGGTATAGCGAGTTGTACGGCTGGACGATGGATCAGGTCGTCGAGCAGGTCGGGAAGAAGGGCAACTGCACCTATTGCGGGGTGTTCCGGCGGCAAGCGTTGGACCGGGGCGCCGCGCGACTGGGTATCAAGCATGTTGTCACGGGACATAACGCGGACGATGTAGCAGAGACAGTAATGATGAATCTACTGCGAGGGGATTTGCCGCGTCTGTCACGGGGGACCAGTATCGTGACGGACTCGGCGGCGTCGGATATTAAGCGCAGCAAACCGCTCAAGTATGCGTACGAGAAGGAAATCGTGCTGTACGCGCACCACAAGAAGCTGGATTATTTCAGCACTGAGTGTATCTACTCGCCTGAAGCGTTCCGAGGCAGTGCCCGGACGCTGATCAAAGATCTCGAGAAAATCCGCCCCAGCTCGATCTTGGATATTGTCAAGAGCGGAGAGGACATGGCTGCTCTGGTGCCGTTGGAGGTTAGTTCGAGCGGGAAGAAGTGTGGCGGCACCGGTACTGCTGCTGCGACTGCGGACGACGATGAATCGGCGGGTGGCTGTGGTAGTCAAAATGGTCGATCAAGCGGTGGCGAAATGGCGGAGATGGAGAAGAAGCTCACACAAGACGAGGCCGCTCAGTCTAGAGAGACCGAGATCAAGCTCCCAGTCGCCCCCAAGAGAAAGAGCGGCAAGGCAAATAACCCAAAAGCAATTAAGAGTCAGACCATGGGCAAGTGCGAGCGCTGCGGATACATCTCGAGCCAGAAGATCTGCAAAGCGTGCATGCTCCTGGACGGGCTGAACAAGAACCGGCCCAAGACGGCGATTGAAGTGGGCGTCGGGATTGAGGACGAAGAAAGCAGCTCTACGCTCATGAGGCAGATGGAGCGAGTCCAGTTGACGACTGGCTAAGCCAAGGGAAGAAGTACTACAATGCCCTACTTGATCAGGTGCTACTCGCTATGCGATGGCGCACCCCTCTCCATCAGGACTCAGGCCCTGAGATCGACCAGTTCACCCCGTCCGCTGGTCAAAGACCGATCGAAATGATCAATAGACCACGCAAGACCCCGCGAGGCTCGTCAGGACACCAGACGCATGCATAGACATGTTTGCACAACGCCACCGCTGCGAACCCGCTCCCAGATTGCACGAGAGATAAAAAGCCAGATCGATGCAATTGAATATATGCCAAACATAATCCTGTACAGGTCATGCCGTAACTCCAGTAATGCTATAATACAATCAGTCTTTCCCCAAAATCCCAGCATACCCTCTCACGCACTTCCTCCCATACATCCGAACCCAACAAATCTCATCGTAGCCGATTCCCACTCCGGGCCCATAATCATCCCATTCCCACCCGGAATCCCCCAGAAACAACCCCTACTCCTTCCCCCCTTCCTGCGCAATCGGCAAATCAAATCCCACCCGTCTAGCCGTCAACCGAATCTTCTCCTTCTCAGTCATCGTCATGCCGGGGTTATACCGCTCCACAAGAGCAGCATACGCCCTCTGCGCACGCGCATACTGCGCCATCTGCTCGGCCTCTTGTACCCGCTGCTCAAAGTGTGGATCTGCCGCTGTTGGAGATTGTTCGCCTTCGCGTGCGCCTGTGCCTGTGCGGAAGGCTTCGCGGATGCGTTGGTGGAGGGGCGTTGGTTTGGAGAGGGTGCGGCGGGGGAGTTCGCGGAGGACGGCGCGGTAGGTGGAGCGGAGGTGTGGCGTCATTTTGTTCTTTTCGCTGTTTTATTCTTTTTTTCTTTTTCTCTTGGATTTTGGGTTTGTATGAGGACGGTGGTCTATGGTTTGTTGAGGTGGAGGAGGGTGATGGACTGGCGATTTAGAGATTGGTCATCGAAGGCGATGTCATCACGTGATCTTATCAGTAGCTTCAGAAATACTACAAAGTATAGAGCACCTTTGATAAAATGAAAAGATGCGCTGAATAAGGCATAACCTCGAATATTATGTCAATTATTTAGCTATGTATGTTGCATATATGTACACCAAGTGGTCACAACCACTTGAACCGTCATTTGACCATCTCATCAGTCAATCGTCAGAAGGCATGTCACGTCAGGGTGGAGGTAGTAGAGGGAGTATAGAAAATATATGGAGAGTGATGCATGAGTCGTGGTTGTAGTAAGAATGTAGGCGCAGCTGGTAGGTCGTATGCAGAGGTAGAAGTCGGTCAATAAAAGTTACCTATCTTCCTGAGGATGTGCTCAAATCCGGTCAAGACCGCAGCCAGCCGAATTTCTTGCGTCCTGTGTCGGCGCCCGTGGATGGTTCAACGTGTACACTGCGTGCGTACAAGTCCTACGCATATTAGCGAACGACCTCACCGTCGGTTGATTGGGCACGAACCTCTTCATCTCCAGAAAGCTTGATTTCCAGAACCAACCGCTGCACGTCCTCATACCGATGCATATGAGCATACGGGGTCTTCTGGCTGCGCTGGATGCCCAGAATGACTTCTCCCATCACCTCGAATTTCTTCCAGTTGATCCGAGAACGGTTGTCTCCGACGAAGGTCTTATTCCCTTCCTCGGCCGACACCAAATCACGGCGATGTAGAGGGAGAAACGGAATGCGCTCCGAAAATGAATTGTCCCAGGCTAGGCGATATGCAAAATGGCTCTTCTGCGTCCCCATGAGGATCACAAGCCTCATGAAGTCCTTCTGTATTTGGACTGGGACCAGCTCCCGCGTCTGACACAGCCGATGTACCGGGGTTCCGTTGATGCCGGCGATCAGTGCGCCCAGGGAGTTGTAGTTATTCAACCGACGCAGTTTCTTCAATTAGAGTTAGAGATTTCCCTTTCCTCGTTCACGATTAATACTCACCTGTGCGATGTTCATAAACTTCTCCAGAGCCCTTGCCCGGTGCTTCGGCTTGTCCCGAAGAAGGATCATACTAGCCACAAAAAACGCGATATGGTTGAATTGCTTGATCATGCGATTGACATGCTTCAAGCTCTGAATCTTATCTTTGTCGGGACCCGAGATACTAACATGGCGTACAAGGTCCCGAGGTCGAAACGAGTTGAACATGATCCAGTCAATTCGTGTTAACTCGCGTGCAAATTCTTCATCGGGTATCTCCATGAATTGCCGCCATTGTATCTTGGTCAGTGGTACACTAGGTGTCAGCTCCAGGTGTTGAGCCTCTCTTTGCGCAGCTTCAATGCTCAAGCTCGTGAACGATTGGCTCGAAATCGTGCCGGGCTTGTCCACGGTCGAAGTACTCGATAAGCCCCTAGTGAGCCTTGTGCTCTGCTCTGGCGGGCCCTCGCTCAGATCTAGAGCACTCATGTTGTAGATGGGATCCTCCTCCTCTTCCTCGCCTTCGTCTTCTACAGGGGTAGGCCCTCCCAGGAACATGGATGGGGAGCTCCGGCCCGAATTGACGTAGAAGGTTTCCTGGTCATCGAATTCCTCCACGTCGCCATCTTTGAATGGCCACCCAACATCGTCATCTTCCGTGTTCACTTCGAGATACGATCCAATTTCTTTGGCGGCAAACATGTAGAAATGACTCTTCTCCAACGTCGATACAAAATCCAGGATCCGCTTCCGGGTCTTTGGATATGCCAGGTCGCCGGAATACTCCGATACCCACTGCGCCATCACGTTGAGCAGTCTCAACTGATCGGCAATGCGGGTCAGCTGGTCAGTGATGTTCTTCTCATTTCGTTCAAAGCGATGTATCAGCGCATTGAGTAGACTGGCGGGTGCCGCAAACTTGCGATATAGGCACAGAAAGATCGACGAGAACTTCGAGTCCTGCTTCGACATCGGCTGCGCCACGAGGCGATCAACTAATTCGTCAAATGTGTAGCCGGAATCAATCGAACTTCCGTCGCTTGTTGATTTGTCCTTGCTACTGCCACCAGGACTGGACGGGGCGCTACGCGACACATCCATTTCATCTTCCATCTCCAAGAAGCCACTGAAGGCGTCCGATCCGCCACTGTTTCGCCAAGCGGAATGGAGCCGATGCTGGCGGTGGCGATCCTTGGCTGGAGATGACTCTCCAGACGCTGATGGTCTGTGCGAGTTCAACGTGGCCCCGGAGGGAGGGGTGTGCGGTCGCACCGGAAACGAGTTGCTCCGGGCATATCTCGAACTGTGCGGATTGGAAGCCAGGTTGGAGGAATCGGTCCGGTCGGCGGGATACCGGTGGTTGCCGTACACATCGACTCCTGATTCAAACACACTCGTGGAGTTTGAGCCGCCCGCGGCTCCGTTGAATAAGGCTGTAGGTGTTTCGGAGTTGGCACGAGTATGGTGACGGTCTTGCGAGCGCGGTCGGTACTGGGAGTCGCCAGAGATTCCTTGGTGGAAGTGGTTGTGGGAAAGATCGGTGAATTCTAAGGGTCACAGTTAGCACCCAAAGTAAGATCTAGCCCGGCAGAGCGCAACAGCTGTGAAATTTAAGTGGGTTTCCGCCAGTAGATAGATAAATGACAGGTCGGTTTCTTTTTCAAAAGGGCAAAAGGGTGAGCGAACGCTAACTCAGGCCGTGCCGCGAATTAGCGCGATAGCAACCGGCCCAAAAGGGGTTGGTTGTCTGTTCGTCCCAAGCTTTATTGCGAAACGCCCAGGAAGCTCCAATCAAAATGGTGGAACAATAGGGGTATAGGGGGGAAGCTTTTGCTGCTTGAGGTGTAGTGATTCTGTTGGGCGTGGAGTCGTAGGGCTAGACGGCCAATGTTGCCATCCGCCTGATTGACACTTACCATATTTTTTGCTGACAACAGATCGCAGAAGCAGGGCAATGCACATCTTCTGCGATCGTGGAGATTCGGGAGACATCCGATGAATCTCGTAATTTCCCAAAGCAGGCTCAAGGGGTCCATCGTGGCTTCGAAAATCACATTTACTCGCAATTAAAAGAAACGGTAAGGATGACGCGGACAAAGTGTCTAATCAAACGAGCCATTAGCGATCATGTACTTTTCTGAAGAAGTATGAATTCCAAGCAGGCGGAAGTACTGCGTGAAACATACCAAGTAAGCCTGTCAATTCTGAGAGGCTCGCAGGTTGCGTCACGTCGTGAAGAACGAGCACTCCGTCAATAACTTTTGGCGAAGTGGCATCGGTGCTAATCCGAGGCCACTCGAGCTCCCCATTGCTTCCGACTGTTATCTCTTTGGTCGAAATCTCCACAAGTCGAACAAGATAAACAGTACCGTCCAATGACATTTTCTTTGTTGTCGATCGGGAGGATAGCGGGTTCTTCATGTCTAGAGCGCTCCGAATAAATGTAGATTTGCCGGCTTTCTCTTGGCCAACAACGGCGATCGTAAGGTGTGGGAAGTTCGGCTTCTGGGGTATCTATAGCGGAAATCAATGGTTAGCCGTTTGCTACAACCTCCGTCGGACCATAATGCCTGCGGATTGAACATACCCCTTCACCGTCACGGGTCGACGATAAACCGGTGTCACTCTTCGAAGAAAGCATATGCTCCTCCTCCTCTATGAGAGGGCTCTCAACCATATTCCTTGTCTCCGTTGCCATTCTGGCGGAATCAAGCTTGTACAGAACTCCGGCCGGTGCGGAAATCGTTCTGCCCGGGAGACCCGGTCTCTGCGGGAAGGGTGCAGGCTGAGCTCTGTCGCTAGATGACCGCTCTCTTCGCGGTTGCTGAAAGGTCATCATAGAGTTGTTTTAAGGCAAACGTTTGGACGATTGCGGCGAGTCGAAGGGGCCAGCGGAGATGTCAACATGCGATAGCGCAAAATCCGATATTGCTAGGTGAGTGACTGATGTAGGCACGACAGGTCATCCATTGTCGCTTCGAATAGAATGGGGTCAAGACTGATTGAGAACCATTGGATTCCTCTGGATAGTTTGAGTCACGCTCTGTTCATCGGCCGGTCTCCTCTGGTTTCCTTTTTCGCTGACGGAGTGTTCGATGTTCGAATACGAATCTCACTGATGAGAGACAGATTTAGTAAAACCCGTCGTATCCTCGGAGGCCTTTGAGAATAAGCTCACAGGAACGCCTTCCAACTTCGAAGAGCGCAATATGGTTGTACTCAATTTGCCCTTGCAGATCCAAAGGCGGTTTGCACTTCCCGCAAAGGCGGAAGAAGGATGGATGGATGTCTGGAACAAAGAGATCAATCACCTTTTTGGTACAAATCTCGGAGGCCGAGGTGGGTTGCCAGGCCCTCAACACATAAAAGATAAATAGGTGAGAAAGTGAGAAATGTCAATAGAACTGAGATGAGGACATGTTGAATCACTTGGTTCTAAAAAATAAAAGCAGGATACGCAGATAGAACTAAGTAAACCGGGTCCAGGTTCCACGATTTTCGCGTGACTGCGGCCGAAAAAGGCGGCGGCGGGATCTTCAATCGGTGGAGGCAGGCAGACAGAAAGCCTCCACTGTGCACATCGCTTCAAGATTGGATAATTGACGGTCAGAGCTTTGATGCTCACAGGAATAAGACAGCAATGAAAAGACCATAGCAAAGAGACGACAGGAAGGCAAGAGAATCTTATGGTTCACAGCTGACGATGGATGGAGGAACCCGGACGAATCGGAGCAATCGTCGTCTACAAGGTGGTACAAGAGGGACACAACACTTGAAGGTGGCTCAATGGCCTTTCCGAATCAGAAAAGGAGCCAGTCGACTACTTTGTACCCAGATGTCCAGATCAGTACACCATTCGTCGTTCAGTCGAGAGCTGTGCACCACTTAGATTCGAGACCAGCTTCTATTCAGCTGTATAGAGTGTCATCGCTACGGTTGATACCCCGCGGCTAGACTGCTATGTCTCTCGAGAGTCGAGAGCAGACTAAGTATCATATCATTCGCTTAAACAAGGGACATCTACTTCCCGACGGCAGCTCATTTAGGGTTAGAAATAGTAAAAGGTGTAAGCTGCCCAGCCCAGGTAGTCTAAATGAGCTAAGTAGTTGGATGAAAGCACGCCGCACATACGCCTTCACCTGCCATTTGTTCCGGGGAATAATAGTACTTTTGACCCTCGCTACTGTTGTAGTGGATGATATATCGACTTAAATCCAAACTAAGAACATGGCTAACAGGCTAACAGCCCAAAAACCACGGATTGGCCCGGATTCTTTTCGCTTACGTCTACAGAGGGCAGACTGCTGCATCGACAGTCTAGTGCTGATTCTTCGCACTTGAAATGTCTTGCCTTGAGGACCGCCTCTCAGTCCTAGAGTGAAGGGTTTTGAGTCACAATCTTACCCCCAATTTTGGGAGGTCGAGTCTTGGACAATAATACTACCAAGGACAAAATTCTCAGCCCATAAACAAAACATCATCATGAGGAGAAGATCTGGAGCAGCGGGATCTGAATTCTCATTCCCCGTCATGCAGCCTGATTCGGGCTCCACTGTGGCCAGGCGTCTTACCGACGTCCTTTAAGCATTATTATTCAATCACCGTTGGGAGCTCGGCTTCATGTGTTCCAAGTCCAACTTTGAGTAACGGGGTCGATAATTATCGCCTCGGGCCTAATTCTCGATTAGCGATAAATCACACGCATTCCCAGAAGCGTACCATGGATTCGTTCGACCGAACGAACACCTCGACTCATCTATGTGATTCCAGCTGTTGGACATCACTTCGATGGTGTCTCGGCCGGTCGGTCCTCTCGAGCTATCACAGCCCCCCGCATTCTGCTATGGTCTAAGACATAGCCTGAATATCGTTGGGAATATTTCACTGGGAACTGACCTTCGAATGGTATTAGGCGGGGAAGATGGAGCAGAAGGAAAGGGAGCAGGATCACCACATCATACTGTCTCTTGTCTTTGTGAGATGTTCTGTATTGCTCGAATGAGAGCGGAATATCTATCTAGAGCTGTTTAACTGGTCTGTGTCTCAGCCGATAACAGAAAGGACTAGAATATAACTACTCAAGCTGAGGGGAGGTTGCTCTCTGTTGCCCACTATCGCTCAACTGTGCCATTGTTTCCCCCCCTGATCACAATAGCTCGTCGAGGAGCAATTCGCTACGCGAATATTCCCATAGTGCAATAATATGGCCGCGCTTGGAAATGCGATCTTCCAAGCTATGTAGCATGAATTTTCTTCCCTCTTCTCGCAGAGAAGGGGGTTCATGCGGGTGGCTGGTGCTGGTTTTCGCTGTTAATCAAAGCCATAAACTTCATAAACCCCTCAGCATGCTTTCCGGTCTCCAATCCTTCTTCGCATCTCTCTCTCAACTTTCTAACCTTGCCCAAACCTCGGTTGAAACCCTTCTCCCGGGTCCAAGAGCCTCGGTTGCGGTAACCTCCTCCTCGTCCGCGATGGTAAGGTCGTGATCGCCCAGCAGGTCCCTGTTCTATCCACTCCTCTTCCAGAGTAATCTTGTAGATATCGCGTAGGCAATCACAAAGCTGAGGATTCTGAGCAAGCAGGTCTTTGATTTGTGGGGAGGACGCTAATGCTTCCACGTTGTATGCATTTCGTTTTGCTTGTGCGTTCGAGCTCTCGTTGGCTTCCGGCTCGCTGGTACCATGCGGCGGGGTTTGAAGGGCATCTGTCGCGCTGGTCGGTTCCGGCGCCTGGGGTTTGGGTGCACAGTAAATCTTATGGGACTGAGTGCAGGCAAGCGAGCAACTGTAGACCATGGGTGAGAACGAGGGCGGCCACACTAAGGTAATGGAAGAAATCTTACCTCAAAAGCCCACAGGTAGGGCATTTGTACTTCGAGGGTTCGGAAACGCAAACCTCGCAAGTTCCAGGCATTTTTTTGCCAGCTTGAGACTCCGAGCCAGCTGAGCTGCGATCAAACTTCGTCAAGCATGATTTGTAGCTTTTACAGCTACAGTCAGATGGCAGAAGACAAACAAAGAAATACTCTTAAGCCAGGGCAAACGCATTAACAAGCTAAAACAATCCAGTGAAAGCTAGATGGAAAGCTCATTCAAGAACACCTTCAGAGTCTAGGCCATCTCCGCAGAATCAAAAATCGTAGATGCCTCAGGATTCAGGAACCACTGGTTGAAATGCAGATCACATGATTTATCGCCCCTAATGACGATAATGGGCTCAAATCTAGTTCCATTATTCTGCTTGATAATTGCAAATGGTAGAGAAGTAAATGCTCATCTTTAAAGGTTATCAGCAGAGATAGAAGTCTGTGATTCTCAACGAGCTTAGTCGTGGACTCATTTGCGTGCCATCTCCACGATCACGCTTGTATACAGAGTGACAATAATAGACGGTGCTCCATTCACATCAACTGGATGCAACACTTATCAACGACGCAAAGCAAAGGTACAGCTTGGATTAACGATTAGAGATGTATATCAACTAATATAACTTTCACAGTGGGACACATTGAAGCCAGAATACCCTCGTTGTATCAATAATGGTCATGTCTGCACTGTCTATGAAAGGATGAAGGTATCCAACCACAGATCTATCGACTCGATGGGCGAAAATGAAGAAAATTCGCCCATCAACTGAAAGCAACTGCACACAGCACGAACAAGGCTCATCAGTTGATACAGACTGAATGGGACATGCCTTGCTTGAGTGTCCATCTAAGCTGAGATCAGAGCCAACTGCTCACCTCCTTCATAGACTGGTACCTGCCTTTATCACATTATTCGCAAGATGGGACTAGGATGAATTCCCCCGAAACACTGCCGGACATCGCTAGGACTAGTCCATTGCTCGACAAATCCATTGTTTCACTTCCAACGGGTTACCTTACAAAGCAGAAGAAGGGCGATTACTTACTGCGGTACAGCATCGATCTTTATGGCAATGCCATGAAGCATCCCTTTAGGAAGATCAAGTCAGGCAATGATTTTGGCAAGGACCCTGATGTGTACCACTGTTTTGTTTCAATAATACGAAGTGAGCTTACCGATCAATCAAGATCCAACGTACGACACGGTTTAGCGAGGCAAAGTTGATCAGTTCCTCGCCGCCTGGCTTCATCGTATGGATAGCTCATTTCCAATCTAGTAATACAATAGCCAACTTAATCAGTACGCAGTCGTAAAGAAGAGACCATTGTGGAGAGGCTCTTTCGCCGCCAGTAAATTATGTTACTGTCAGTTTCTCAGCTTCGACAATCAGCTTGATTTTAAGCTGCGGTTGCAGCTGCTAACCCTGAACGCACCACTTATGTGACGCGAGTGGGAAATACAAAGCAGCAAGCTTCTACAACTCTAGACTTTGGCATAATGGCTCATCGCGAGGTAATGCCACGCCTGAACCTGCTTTACTACCTACAACGAACCAGTAGTTTCTTCAGAATTTCCAGTCACTAGTCCGGCCATCACAATCAGGACTCCACCATTCACTTCCCTCTGTAGGATCACCAGGCGCCACGGAACCAGTTCCTTGATACTCCAAGTTGCATTCGGCTTTAAGAAACCCTGTTATAACTATTACAGGACAGTCAACCAGACTTATTGTTCCGTCAGTCAAGCAGCACATCTTGCCCGAGCCTCTGTCCCAGAAGAAGTACTTGACCCAGGAGTTTGAGGACAGTACCCCAGATCTTGAAGTTCCCTATTTTGAGATTAGAGATTCCCGGCTTGAGCAATAGACCTCGGCTGATGGCTATGGGCTAACCTGTGAGCTTTCTCGAAGGCGCTCCTCACCTGATCACGGTCAGGACTCGGAAGGCTCCAGAACGTGTCAGCTCCAAGTTCGTCACCTAAGCGGATACCGGACGGCTTATTCCAGACAATATATGTTATATGGCCCCGTGGCACCCAACCCTGGGGACCCTGTCTGCCCTCTTTGTAGAGTAAGGTCGGAGTAGCAGTCGCGCCCTTCTGACTAAAGATGTTCAGTGCAGTGACTTCTCCATGAGTTGCGATGTTGATTGTGCGGCTCTATCTTCTGGCGGCTCAGACCCATACCCTTGATGAGGTATTTGCATGTGAATCCTTGTAAATGCTTGCTGAGCTAGGTTATCTGCATTATGGCAAAGGAATACCGCCTGGCAGGAGAGGTACCCAGGCCAATCTTTGCATCCACTTCAGACCTGGTCGGAATTTTCAGAAGGTTTCTGGTCCAGAATTCATTTTGACTGGCTTAGAAGGCCAAGCTCAACTTCTGTGCTCGGCTGAACTGGACGCCTGCTAAAGAACGTTCTCTGTTGAGCCATTTGTGTTCAGCAAAGATGAAGAGTATAGGGTCTATTCAATAGTAAAACTCTCAAGGTTGGAGAAAATGATTATGTCCGGTCAAACATGGCGGTATGCCTCATTTCGGGGTAATGCGTTGCTTGTTCGGTTCACATGACTTTTGATTGAGACAGTCCCATGTAGATGCCATGAAGGAGTCCCTGCAGGGCAAGACTCCGGATGAACATTACCTCCCAGTGAAAAGAAAGTTAGATTCCAAGGCACTCGATGATTTTTCCAGGTCATCTCGGATCTGTCCTAAAACGTCGGGATCATCCTTCGCACTAGGCATTCAATAGCACAATAGCGTACGATTCAGAGTCCATTTATTGCGCAGAGAACAGCAAACTGAACTATATTCTTTTGTGCAAATGCCATTTTCCGCATGGAGCGTTTGTGATGCGAAATATCGAAGACTGGTAGTTTGGCCAAACCATGAGTTCCAGGAACAATTCTAAGTAAGCCCAACTTGAGTCAAGCGCATAAATACTCTTCGACACCATTCGTATCTTTGGGACGATCACGAAGACAGAAACAATTTTGTGCTCAGACTGAGAGGACCCAGAAGCATCTGGGGGCCTAAGGTCTTCATGTCTGGCTGTATGTAATAGGTCACTGAGAGGCAGATTTTATCTGCATAGAGCTCGGCAAGCGTCCTGAATAGAGGCAATGGTTGCTTCGACATGGTCTGTAAGAATGGGTAAGGGCCTCAGGGCTCGAGTGTCTTGAACCTCGCCAGAGGTATGAAGGACCTGTTTCTAATGATGGATGTCGAATTGCTTCTATCCTATTGGGCTGTAACGTAATCCACAAGCGAGCGGGCCACCCAAGCGAGCGGGCCACCTCACGCGTTTCAGACGCGGTCACAATACTCAACCAATTCAAACCACCACCATGTCTCCAAAACAACATCAAAAATCAAAA
>NW_020798407.1:0-22801 GCF_002237265.1 Aspergillus thermomutatus
AACTTAGCCATTTGCATTCGATTCTCCGGGGAAAGGACATTTTGTAGTGTATAAATGGAAGAAAAACATGTCATTGAATATTATTAGCATGGATTATATTAAGGGGGTGTCGCTATGTCGCTATATCATCCCCCTTCTTTAATCGCGTCTACCCTTCTTGGGGTGTAGCACAAGTCATCATCTCAGACAGGGACAGAATCCGCATTTCTTCAAAAAATGGCAAGACTGTTCGAAAGGAGGCCGGAGGTGAGTTCCATTCCATATGCCGACTCGACTATATCATATCTGCTACGGGCTGGCTTGACTTCTTTCCAAGTTCCTGTTCCCAGCCCGAAGCGCACGAGGCGCAAAAACTTGGTTTCTCCTGGGATGAGCGATGAGCTCTTAATGGAGCAGGTCAACAGACTGCCCCCTGTACCTTGACTCCCTCCGCAAACCCATCAGTGCATATACCGAACGGCACTTGAGGATTAAGAGTCGACGAGAGAATCTGTTAGAGGCCTAGTGGTATTGCCTGAATCATCCTCTGTTAAAATATTATACCGCCATAACTGTGATATGTAACCCCTAGACTAAGGACCGGCACCTTTTTAGTCTAGCGGTATTGGATTTAAAATCCTCTATCCAAGTTCTGCAGATAATCATTCAGGAAGACAATGACCCATATCGCAAGCAAGCAAGCAAGCAAGCAAGCAAGCAAGTCAGAAGTAAAGCAGATATTCATCAAGATTCGTCTATCCATTCATATACACAAACATAAGTAAAAACAGATAACATCCCAGGAAGACTTCTAGTTTTGTAGGACTTCGTCATCAACGAGCAAGACTGTTTCCCTCCGCAACATCAATTGACAATGACTGCTCAAACATTTACTCCCGGCAGATCATGTGGTCTCTGGCGGGACCGGTACCGATCCATTTTACAGGTACACCGCCCAGTTCACGCTCAATGTACTCGATGTAGGCGCGCGCATTGGCAGGAAGCTCCTCGTACTTCTTGATACCCATCGTGTTGCTCTTCCAGCCGGGCAGAGTGACGTACTCGACCTTGACCTTCTCGAGGACATCGGCGTCGGCCGGGTAGGTGTCGGTCAGACGGGTTCCGTCAGGGAGGACGTAGGCAACTCCGATCTTGATCTCGTCAAAGTCGTCCAAGATGTCCAGCTTGGTCAGGTTCAGAGCGGTGTAGTGGTTGATCGCCTGGGAGTAGCGGCAGAGGACGAGATCGAACCAACCGCAGCGACGACGACGGCCGGTGGTGACACCGAATTCCCTGCCGACTGACTGCAGCTTGTCGCCGTACTCGTTCAGCTGTTCGCTAGGGAAGGGACCCGAGCCGACACGGGTCGTGTACGCCTTGACCACACCGATGACGGAGGTGATGCTGGCAGGGTTGAGGGACAGAGCCTGGACGGCACCACCCAGACCGGTGGAAGAGGAGGTCACGAAGGGGTAAGTTCCGTGGTCCAGGTCGAGCATGAGAGCGTTGGCGCCCTCAACGAGAGTGTTCGGCGAGTCCTTGTACTGCTTGAAGAAGGCGAGTTGGTCGACAACATAAGGAGCCAAGCGTTTCCGGTAGTCCTATTCCATCGCGTCAGCATCATCAAAAAAGCCTTAAACCCATTTACCTGCCAGGAATCAAGTTGAAATACCTTGAATCGACCAATCTCCTCCTCGACATCATATTCCAGCTCACCAAATCTCGCAATATACCCAGCATGCAGAGACCGCAGCTTGCGCTCAAAGACCGCCTCGTCCAGAATCTCGCCAACACGGACACCCCGGCGGGCAGCCTTGTCACTGTAGCAAGGACCAATACCCTTACCGGTGGTGCCGACCTTGCGACCACCCAGCTTAGCCTCCTCCAGACCATCAACAACAGAGTGCAGGTCGAAGCAGACATGCGCGCGGTCGGAGATGAAAATGCGCTTGCCGGCATCCTTCAGCCCCTTCTCTTCCAACGAGGCCAGCTCCTTGAAGAAGCTGGGGACGTGCACGACGGTTCCAGCGCCGATGAGGTTGATACAGGACGGAGAGACCAGACCAGAGGGCAGAATGTGGAAGTCGTAAGTGATGTTGTCATGGACGATGGTGTGGCCCGCATCTGGCGAAGGAAGAAAAAAGAAACAACGTTAGGTTTGCACTACCTCCGCGGAGAGGTCTGATACTCACTGTGGCCGCCAGCGGCACGACAGCAGAGCGTAGCCTGCTGCGAAAGCATATCCGTGATCTTCCCCTTTCCTATCCGACAACAGCGTCCATCAGTATGCCGTCCATATCAAGCGCAACGATGTGCATCAGACCCCACCTTCATCACCCCACTGGCTACCCAGAACGATCGTGACACCCATTGTGGCAGAGAATATCTGTATTTTTGCAATTGCCTTGATATGTTGTCTTTCAATTGATCTATTGACAATGACCAGATAGCTTTGATCGTACGTATACGTCAAAAGATCCGCTTCGGTACTTGCAACGAAGAGGCGGGGTGGCTGTGGTTATTAGACCGGAACTGCACGAACTAAATCGGCTTCTTTTTCGAGAGTCAAATTGAGAAAGAGTCAATTGACTGATGAGCGTCAAATAATTCCCAACCCGTTTGCAGGGAAGGTGAATGGAGCAGCAGCGAAGGCTTCGCGACCGTCAAAGATCCAAAAGACGAAAAAAAGGACGGAGGGGAACTACGGAGGCGCGGGCGATATATCAGTGCCTGTTTCACTTTTTTCCTCTCCTTGCCCAGTGACTCAGCGGGAGGCAGCAAAACAGGATCTGGTACAATACCATACAGCTTACGGCGTCATTGGCAAGTGATTTTGGCTCTGGCAGTCTGTCACACTGTTACCGGTCTGGTCTCGTTCGTCCAGCTCCTATGGCGGAGGGCACTTGGCTGCATTGGGAAGGTGGCGGAGGTCAGGTCACTGCCGGTATCGGAAGTAAGGGCTCAGGGCTCAGGGCTCAGGGCTAGGGCCGGGAATAAATTCAAGATATCAGACTCTCTCAAGGGTAGATCAGTGATGACACCCACATATGAGCATATCCAATTCATCATGCTCGGTCCCAGAGAACCCCATCTCTAACTTTTGTGGAAGACGCTTCTAGAAATACATGACTGACACAGAGGCTACCTAACTGTAGAACAGGCCCAACCATTTCAGAACGCCGAACCGCCAACACCCGTGCCATGCGAAAAGACCGTGGGCAAGAAAAGTCGTAGGGGTATATCTATCTAGCCTAAATCAGTTTGCCTCCATTCAAGATCCATTCCC
This sequence comes from Aspergillus thermomutatus, assembly GCF_002237265.1. Lineage (NCBI taxonomy): Eukaryota > Fungi > Ascomycota > Eurotiomycetes > Eurotiales > Aspergillaceae > Aspergillus > Aspergillus thermomutatus. The sequence goes on from NW_020798407.1 coordinate 3,266, forward strand.
GCATCTCTCCGAGCTTCACAATGCATTTGCGATGGTTCTCACGAGCGACCTCCCAATGTTTCTGCACCCTTTCATCCTCGTCAAATGCACGCAAATAAGCACTGAATCCTGCTTTGGCGCTTCCGGCCACCATAGCATCGTCGCTCTCAAGGTGGTCATCATCTTCATGCACTCTTTCATCATCCTCGCCACTCGGCTCGTTGATCTTAATACGTGTGGAATCTCCAACAGCGCCAATCCAGTTTGGGGCCATTCCCGTTTCCATCGCTTCCTGGCGTGCGTTGAAGTGACGCAGAAGTCGACGATTGAAGGCGTTCCACTCTCGGATGTAGGCACCCATCTCTGCTACATATCGGTCCCAAGCGCCTCGAGGCAGTCCCAGTTGCTGGGATCCTGCGCTGATTGGAACTAGCTCCGGTGGACTGGGTCTTTTGGGTGGATTTGGACAAATGAGCTGCCTAGGACGAACATCCCGTACCGTCGTCCTTGGAACCTTCGCGCGAGATTCAAAGGGCAACGTCGCATGAATATCCTGCAAATCCTCAATGCCACCACTATTCGTGCTGCTAAATGGCGCTGTGCTGCTTAGGTCATTCAGGTTGAATAAACGAGACTTAGCCTTGACACCAGCATCTTTGCTGTCAATACCTGAAGACGGCTGAGGGACTTGATCTTTGGATGCTTTGTCTGTTTGAAAAGCCGCATTGGTGTTTTTGCGAGGGGTATCATCATCGATATCCATGGCTTCCACTTCCTCAGCACCTGCACCGGACGCCTCCTGCTTTGCGCTACCTCCGACAGTCGTCTGGGACTCTTCGGCTTCTGTCGCAACACTGGCGGGTTGTGGTGTAGGGCGCATCTTAAACCCTGATTTGGTCTGCTTCTTAGGGCTTCGTTGGCGTTGAGTATTCGCCTGCTGCCGGGCTTCCTCGTTTTGCGGCATGGCCCACTGCCCATCCTTGAGTTTGGCAGCCCACTCGTCCACCGAGAACTTTGCCTCAGGAAACGCTGCGGGCGGTTGCTGCGAAACCGATGCCGACCGAGACGAATCCTGGCTGAATGGACCCGGCTGGCCTGCTCTTGAAGGACTTCCTCTTGTTGAGGTTCGTCCACGGCTACTCGAATGACGGTTGAACTCAGGTCGGCCATTCTCTGCCGCGGTTGATGTAAATGACCCAAACTTAAAATCGCCTTTCCAATTATCAGCAGTAAATGGTTTGCGTAAATCATCGTGACTGCTACTCTTGAAAGTTCCATGTGGTGGTGCTTGGCCAGCCTTAGGCGCCGGATTTCTACAGTTGAAGAAGTTAGCCTGAGAGATACATTAGAGAGAGCCAAGGCGAAGGTCTCATACGAGTTTGACGAGAATGCACCGAAAATATTTTCAGACGACGCTGGCTTGGCGGAGTCTGATATCTGTTAGTACCTGAAAACTCATGCACCGATTCGATGGACATTCAATATGGAGTAGTCCAGCAGAAACAAGCCATCGAGTGCTTGTCAAATGAGAAGGAGAAGGAGGCTTACCCGTCCTAGGAGCGGAACCAGCCTGAGAACGAAGATTGGCAAACTTGTGGTTTTGCAGCCTGCTCTTCGGAACCGCCTTTGGTTTGCGAGAGAAGAAATCATCCTCGGTGCCACTTGAGCTTGTGGAGTCGTAGTTTTGACCTCTGTCACTTCGCAACTTAGGGCTGGCGCTTTTGTGTCTCCCAGTAGGGGGAGGAGTCGGACTTGGGGGGTTTGTCCGCGATTGAGCGCTGGGGCTTTTCGGTGAATTGCGCACGCCTTCAGAACGAAGCCAGGAACTCGAGAAAAATGTTCTCTCGCCGCCGGTACTGGCATACTTACTGCCTGTTCGCTCAAGATCAGGAGTTCCAGTGTTCTCAGCTCGATAGCCGGACGTTGCCGCAGGTCTCTCCGCCGTCGGGGAGGGTGCAGCTTCTCTCTGAAAGCTTTCGGGCGCCTGAAAGCGGTCCCTTCGAGGTACACTGGTGTAGGAGGATGTATTTGCAGCCATGGGTTCATCCCCGCCAGCGGTCCGGGGAGCGAAGCCTTGCTTCTTCCGTGTGGACTGGGTACGGAATGACTCGTTTGTGGAGGTTTTGGGGGACGTCTTGAAGTACTCGTATGCGGACTTCGGTCTAGTGGGATGCCCGTTAGGAGTGGCATCCGGTCGAGGGGCAGCCCCTGTATATCCTGCTCTTCCAGTACGCGGATCAAAGTGAGACCATCCAGGCGTGGAGTTGCCCTTCATCTCCTGAAACCCACGATACGCATCAGCCCTGGTCTGTCCTTCATCCTGCGTCTTCTCCCACGGCTGCTTGGGGGCCGCTCTCGCGTAGCTCGCGTAACGCTGAGCGCCGGTCGAGGGCCCATTATAAAAAGATTGCGGGCGACCTGAGAACGGCGGTTTAGGAGTCTGAGGCATCGTGGTGGATGCGGAGGCGTAAGGGGTCGCAGGAGCTTTCCGAGACGTGTTCGCCTTGGGTGGACCATAAAGCTTGCCGTATCCAGCACGTAGTCGGTCTGTATCGTATCTCAGGCGCTGTTGGGGGTCACTGAGAATTTCGTGGGCCGCTTGAATAGCCTGGAACTTGGCGTTGAACTCGAGCTCCCGGCCTGGATTTCGATCGGGATGGTACTTGAGGGCTGAAATGAATTAATCACCGACTCGCAAAAAAAAAAAAAAAAAAAAAGCCCTGTATGCAATCCCTCGCCTTACCTAATTTCCTGAACTGCTTCTTGATGTCTTCAGCGTCCGCGCTGGGCGTCAGACCCAGGTCCGCATAATAATCCCTCCGCACGTCCGCCTTGACCATCGTGGGCAAGCAGCGTAACCCTCAACAGCCTTAAATATGTGTATTGCCAAATGAACGTGTTTCAGGCGTGTCGCTCAAAAGTCCAGTCGCGTTTCACATGACGTGACCCGTAACAAGAAGCACTATTGTGAGGTCCGTAGGACAAAGCGGTCTCGATCAAAAGAGTGGCAGACAGGTTAGGCACAGCTCTCGAAGCAGGTGAGAGAAGGGAAGGGAAAGACTACCGGCTCTGTGAAGGAAAAAGGGAACGACCTAGAGCAAGAAAAATATGCAAAGGATTGATGAGCAGATAGAAGTGAATGAGCTGCACTCTGCAGTCTGCAGCAGTAAGGAAAAAGATTGCTCTCCCCCGCGATCGAAGGAGTCCACAACAGTTTGGTTATTGGTATAGCTTCCGCCAGCCGACAGAACCCAGCCTAACCGGAACCAGAAAGCTCCAAACAGTCCAATCGACAGATTCAGAGAAGGCGTGGTCGATATCTACTGCAGTCGGTCAATCTTTCCTCTTTGGTGATGTGTCCGTCTTGTGGTATTTTAGGTATTTATTGTGTTGAAGGCGAGATGTCACTGGCGACGACACTTGATTATCCCCTCGGTGTATCAGATCGTCAGAGACAAACAGTTCTTCTTCTGGTTTCCTGGAAGCAAATTTCCGCAAAGAGAGAGCATGGTCTCTTTCGTCGAAGAGTCAAAGACACCAGACACCGAAACCTAGTCACGGTCGCAGTGGACGAGAGGCGCAGTCACCACAAGGGAGCGACAATAGGCCTGACTCTCCTGAAAGGCAGTGGGAATTACAGCTGATCTGATAGAGAGGTAATGACGAGGAGAAAAGCATCTGAATGATCTTCAAGCTCGCGTTGGTGACTTTGGCTCGATCCAAGCGTCAGAGTGGAACTGGGAGATCCTCACCCCGGCAACCTCACGGGACGGACACAGACTTGTCGGATCTTTGCTCGTCGGCCTCAGCGAAGACTCGAACACTTCTAGAGGAACAGATTCTGGGAAACAAGGAGATAAAAGAATACCAAGCGATGCACAATCTGCAGACATATAGCCGCACACGAAATAACCATGAGAGCTGTGCGCTGGCTTGCTGCGACAATTAACCTTTTCTGGTGATTGGATGCATCCCACATGGCTGGTCTCCACAGGACAACAAACTACTCTCACCATTATTATCTCGTAGTACTGGACTTGCTGCCCAAATTCTTATGGCGCTGGCCTCACTCTATCCCTATGGTCGAGAGTTCAGAGATTAGATGGTCAAATTTCTGTAATGGAACCTGCAAGATACCACCATCGTCCGATAAATGGAATATGTGCTACTACATATACTATGTAGGATATAATATATAAGAACATGTTATAACAACATTCAAGAACCAATAGCCAATCCATGCACTCAAAGTCTTGGACAAGTACAAGCGAGGTGTCGTAAATTCATGTCGCCTTTTATTCTCACACCCCAGGTAGACCCAAAGACCCGCAAGCAAGATGCCGTCAAGGAAAACACAAAGAAAGAGGAACGGAGACGAGAACCTCACTCACCCATCGCCTGGTGGATTGCCCGCTGATCCCCCGAAGAAATAACCTTCGAGCATATCGTAATTGGCATTCTCGCTCCAGTCATGCTGGAAGTCGACCGCCATGCCGAATCCGAGGTCGATTCCAACACTATGACCAACTCCGTGACCCAGCGAGGGTATGGCTGACATGTTATACTCGGGATTACCATCTGAGCCCGCGGAAACTGTGTTTTCCGCCGCCGTGGATTCAAAGTCTAAGAAATCAAGGCTGATCCCTGCCGCACTCTCTTGGTCCGCGGCCGAGAATTGAGGCTGGCCTGCATTGGGGGCGGCGCTGCTTGAGGATGCGCTGTGCTGCGGGGAATTGTTATAGAAATACTGTTGCTGCTGTGTCTGTGGAGAGACAGGATTTTCGTAGCTTCCATAATACTCCATAGATGGTGTCCGTTGAGGATGAGGCCGGGGCGGAAGGTCGGCGCCAAAGTTCGGCGTCGATGACTCTGGGTACTCGGCTCGCATTGGATACGTCTGCACCGGCTTCCTCGTACCGCTGCCGGCGCGATCCGGAACGGGCCCAGGATCATTGAAGAGGTCGCCAAGGTTCATGTCGAATTTTGGCAATGGTCGAGACTGGCGTGTCTGCGTCTGCCGCCGAGGGCCATGGGTATAGCGCTGTCGTTGCTCCAAAGCGGATCTTCCAGAACTCCTCGTTCGGCCTGTATAACCAGTATGATGCTGCTGAGATGCAATTTGAATTCGAGATAAATCTACCTGAGATCCAAATCCGGTAGTCGATAAGCTCATCTGAACGGTGGCTTTGCTCATTCGTTCAAAGGCATCTCGACAAGCTTCTGCCGGGGGACACTTGTGCATCAAGTCCCCAAGGACAGATGTTGCGGCAAGCACAGTGAAATCGACTTCGTCCAACGTCTACAACGGAATTAGTTAACTATTATTTTGCTTCCTGTTTAGTCGTGAGGTACATACCAAGCGACTTCGCACGAAAGGTGAGTGCCATATCGCATACAAAAATGAAATACCTAGAACAGTGTAAGCAGCGAGGCAATAGAGAGCGAGGGACTCTGTCATACCCGCCATAAATATATGATGTGTTGCAAGATATGTATAGTTCACTAGTCGGACACGGTGCATCTGGCGATAAATACGGATAACTTTCTGCCCTGCCTCTGCAACCTTGTAGTATATGTCGTCTTCATCTTCAGCGTCGTCCACATTCGAGAACGACGGGCTGGAGACATCCTCCGCCGGTGTCAGCTCTCCGGCTAATTCCGCAGGAACCGTCAAGCTCTGCTGATAGAGCATGATGATGGCCTGCCAGTAATTGAGTTCAAGAAACTCCACCGAAAACTGCACCCCTGTTTCGCTACGGGTGGGCGCGCTTTCCTGCCACTCTCTCAATCGCCGGTGAACATCTTTGCGCCATGAGCGGAATGAGTCGAAACCTTGAAGGAAGGGAGACGCAAGGTCAGAGCGGATAACTGTATTTGCCGAATATGGGTCCTTTTGCCGCACGAACCGGGCTTGTTGATGTTGAAGGACATCTTGAATCTCAGATTGCAGCACCCGCAGCTTGAAGTAATGGTGTGCCGCATATTTGTAGCTAGGGGCGCCTTCAGGTGGCGTGACAATACCAGACTTGGTGATATACTTGTCCTCGAGAAGGGACGGGAATTCGGTACTAATAGCTTGATCGCTGATTCCAAAAGGGCGACCAACACAGCAACTGACGAGACGATCAAAGCTGTAAACACACCACCACAATCGCCGGCGAAGATCGCGAACCCATTCTCGACGGCCACGCTCGCGAGTGTGGATCCGCAGCTTAGCTTTGTTCTCACCCTTGATAGACGGGCGATCGAGGCTCTCTTCGCCGACCGAGTCGATACCAGTTCCGTCCTCATAATGAAGACCAAGGTCAACCGCTAGTCGCATAGCGACTCCGACAATATACCAAAGGCCCGGCGCGACGGGCCGAAGAAGGGCAAAACTGGCCAACAGGAGGACGGCTTGCAGCTCCTCCAGCGCACCGAACCCGTCGTTCGATGACGAAGCGCCGAGGAAAGACTCCAGATGAATAATGGCAGAGGCATGGTACTCTTCTGGTTGATGCTGATGGCTGGAAAGCCGCGGCCTCTTTGCAGTGGATGAGGATGGTGAGCGGCTGCGGTTGCTCTGCTTGTTGTCCTCATCATCCGAGCTGTTCTTATCTTCGAATATGATACCTGCACCAATGGCAAAGACAATATTTAGGGTATAAAGGCTGCGAGAAGAGCGGTCCTTTTCTTCAACTGAGTATGTCCGATCGAGGAGTTCCATGAAATCCTCCCGGTGGAGGATAGGCATCTGCGGGTTTGCATGCTCGAAATAAAGGTTGACAAGCTTTTCCGCCAATTCTCGGTCAGGGAACGCCGCGCACTTCATCATTGGCCTTGTCTGAAGACCGAAGAACGAATCCCGCATGGCACTCCCTGCGGTTCCTGTAGCACTATGCGGCAAGCGTTCGCTGGGCCGCATAGGTCCGCGCTCTGCGACGTTGCCGGCAACGGAGCTCTTCACCGCAGCGAAGACGACACGCGCAAAAGAAATTCCTGAAGTCGACCCCAGATAGCGTGGATCAGAAGTCCCTTGCACCGATACCATGCCAATATTCGACACGAGATTGTGTATGCGCCAATTGTCCTCCTGTTCATAATCCCGGCTGTTCTCCGGATCCTGTTCACTCTCCGGGTTCCTTCCCGATCGCTGAACCAGAGCGTCCTTCTCTCCTTTTTGCCGAACCCATTTGTCGCTTTTGACAGCGGTAGTGGTAGAGGTCTCGGTACCCACCGATCCTTCCGCGCCAGACATCTGTGGCTGAGCCTGGTCGTATCCCGCCTCTACCTTGATAGCCTCCTCTTCATCAAACGCCATAGCCTCTTTAAATCCAATCTGGTGGTCCGTCAACGTTTTCTCTAGGTAAGCGACGCGGGCCTCGAGGAAATAGACATAGCTGCGCGGAATCTCGCGTTTAGTGATGGGATCATATCCGACGCAGCGCACACCGGCCTTCTCACAGGACTGACACCGGGGGAGTCGCTGGTCGCAGCGGTTCTTACGCAACCGGCATCGGTTGCAGGCGGAGACATTGCGGAAGGAGGACGAGGACGAGGAAGTCGTCACGGTGGCCGGGGGGGCTTTCGCAGCGCCATCGCGAGAGGCCTGCTGCTGCGTTTGCGCCGCAGACTCCGGCTGGGTCGAGGAGCGTTCAGCAGGGGGGTGTGGTCGTTTCCTCCCGAGAGAGGTAGGCGAGACCGGAGAAGCAGGGTTCAACATGACGGGAAAGGCGAGACGGGGAGAAGGGGCGCAGAGATGCGACGACCATGTCTCGAGAATGGAGGTCTGTCACAGGTCAACTGAAACGTAGAGATAGTATGCCGAAGACTCCGAGACGAATCAGCATTCATGTTAAGTCATACGGCTTGGTGCTTTTTGGCCGCTTTCCCAGCTGAGTATTTCGCTTTGATAAAGGAATCGCGTTTAACGGGAAAGTTACTCCTCAGTTGTATCCCGATCCGCGGGCTTTTTTAGTCTCCGAGATGATAGTCAAAGCAATGGTCGAATCTGTTTGGGCGGCAGGGCACAGTTGCAGCCCATGTCGCGAATGGCTTGCCACAATCACAGGGAGATATTGATAGACAGAGCAAAGGAAAATGAAGCGGAATTGGAGATACTGGAGTTCGAAGAAAGAAAAATATCCACGATGAAGGTTGGAGATAGGACGAAACTGTGGGGGGTGTCTTCGAGACTCCGGTACCTAGGATTTTAGCGGCCGATGCTGGAAAGTACGTATGGAGAATACCACCTCGCTAAGCACTCTTGGGAGGAGGCAGCAATGACGATCTTTTGGAGGTAATCAATTTCAATGGACAATAGCAGAGGGTTACTTATAGAGCTAGCTAGCTGAAACAATCAGTCATCGCCCGAATATCAACGAGGATCTATGGAAGACTTCGTGTTGCTGTCGGTAACAATACATAACAGTACCCAAACTGCTCCACGTGAGAAGCAAATATGCTCAAGAGATGATTGGCTGTTGATAAGTCAATCTTGTGCTGTTACACCGTCAGTACCTAGTACTAAGGTATTGCAATGGATGGTAGATAGCTAAGAAGGAAGTGTTGGTAGTTTGCGACTTCCATTCCCCTTGTCATACCAATTGAAGCATCGCTTTGAAAGCGGATCTGAATAGCCGATGGATACAGTCACTTAGTAGGACAAACCGCAGCCTCAAATATTCGGACAGGAAAACGCGTTATCCGGGACACTTTGCCGCCAACCCCGCATTCTAGGTCACGTGATGCATCACTGACTGTGAGGACAGACGGGCAACATGAGGGGAAGATGGAGTACAACCTGCGACACCGTCATGGTCTTTCAGATCATACCTTCGGACAACTAGGATAGAGCAGAATATGGACTACATGGCATCGATCACACTATCGTTCGGCACAAGTAGGTTTCAAAGTGGATAGTTTCGGTGACCGGAAAGGAGGGCCGACTGCAGTCTTCCCTTCAACCGCAAAGTGGATTGAGCGCTCAAGGTGCTAAGGATATGATGTAAATGACAAAAGCCGCCCAGATGCATGACATGATGTGTACCCGATGATGCCCATGGTGATGATCCCGAACAAAAGACAAGAAAGACATACAAGCCCCCGCGCTTCGAAATGCATGCAATCTATAAAAAACTGCGCCATCGCCCGTCTTTAAATCATGTCCTAGAATAGGAGAGGTAAAAGATGCGAGAAATGCATGGCTCGAAAAAGGACGTGAGAGGGAAACAAACAGAAAAACGAGAAAAGAACGAAGCAGCAAAAGGGAGAGTGGAACATGCCGACACCACCCAACCACAAGTGCAGAGTTAAAAAGGTATAATGCCGGACGAGGAACCATTATGAAGGGAATCGAGAAATGAAAAGGAGAATCTAGTGCTGTTAATGCAATACGGCAGGCGCAGATCTGCAAACAACATGAAAGGACATCATTTTCAGTCATCGGCAAATGCAACCTGATTTGACTGGGGTGCCGGTTCGATTTGCGTCAAATCCAGGTTGGCAATGTCCAAATCATCGACACTTGTCCGCGTAGAAGAGAGCAGTCTGCGTTCCTCTTCGGGCGTGGCGTACTCTTTGCCTGCAGCAAAGGAGCCCAAGGAGCCCCGCAGAGGTTTTCCTGCACTCGAGTCACTGCTCGCAACCTTCTCGTTGTCTCTCCGCGGCTCGCTCTCCTCCATCCAGAAGCTTTGGACGGCACCGATGACGCAAACGATGCCACAGGCCCACCATGCGATAATCGAATAGCCACTTTCGAGGCCCTTAGAGTGCAACAGACCCGTGAATGTTGGTCCAAACGCGCGACTGAGACTCGCGGTCGAGGCGGCAGCACCGTTGATCGAACCGAGAACCTTGGAAGAGGGAGCAGCATTGGCAAGCAGAATAGCAGTTGAGGGAAACGCAATGACGTGGAAAGTAATTTTGAAGATGAGAGCCAGGTAGACTGCTGCTGTCTGCAGCATTGACGGCAGAAGAATGAGATATGGGACGAGCAAGTAGAGTGGTGGCCAAAGGAGCAGAACGAATCGGAAGGTTCGCAGTGTTCCAAAATGGCGAACGACGAAAGGGAACAGCCAAAGTTGGGCAATCATAGAGTAGACACCTTGTACTGCAAGCATGAAACCGATCGTCTTCGTGGGAAGACCAAGGCCGCCGGTAAACTTGAACGGCAGGACGACTTTGTCGTCGGATTTAGGGGTGCTGAGAAAAACGGGCATAAGTTGATCAAAGGAGACGCTGTGGCTGTTGAAACATTGTTAGAAAATCGAATCAATCGTCGTCGGAATAAGTACTGGTCTGGACTTACTAGGCAAGAATACCATAAGCGATGATGTTGAAAACCACCTGCTTTGTGAAAGCTTTGGTTGTCCCGCGTTGTTCGCCTTTGGCCTGACCCTCAATGTCGTCGTCATCTGATAGAGCACCCACATCCTTGACCGGGGCCAGCTGAGGGGAGGTTTCGTTGCTTCTGTACTCTGGTGGAGGGACGTCGCCGTAGTCGAAATAGTCAGCTTCGTTAGCTTCCATTTTGATGTCCGTGTCATCCTCTGTCAATTGCACACGGGAGCCCCAGCATTGGGCGACGAGCCAATTGCCCAGCTCGAGACCAGGATCACGGCGATATCTTTTCTCCGGATGAGTTTCCTCAAGAAACAAGAAGCCGACGATAACCCCAAACACCAGGACGACAACACAGACGAGGTTGGGCAGCAGAAATGGGAAGCTGTCGAAGATTGTATGGCGCTGGAACAACCAGGGATAATTCTCGCAGGGCTGTGCCAACGCACCACCCATAGCTGGTCCTATGATCGACCCCAAGCACCAAACAAATGGCATGATGGAGTAAGCCCGAGGTTGGTGTTCCTTGACAGTCACGATCTCCGCAACGGTCGTTTGAAGAACCCCGATGTTTCCGTTGAGGAGACCTCCGAGCGCTCGAGCAATCATGGCGGTTGGCAGGTTGGGAGCGAATCCGAAGACAATCATGCTCATAGCTGTTCCAACCAGACCCATGATCAAAACAGGCTTTCGACCAATCTTGTCGCTCATCCGACCCCAGAACATGCCTGCCGAGAATTCCGCGAATGTAAACGAGGACGTGATCATGCCAGCATAGAGAGCGATTTTGCGATCGTTGTCTGTCACCTTGAATGCCTCTACCATGTGGTAGACATACGGAAAAATGGACATGAATGCAATTGGCTCGCAGATGCGGCATAGTGCTTGAAGCCTGTCAGTTATCCTGAAGATCCAATGGGAATTTTAACTTCAGATGAAGAATTATGTTTGCTCCAATCAAGACGCACATATACATGTTTGTCATACATGAACTCCTCATTCCCATCGAGATCGGGCACATAGCAGAGGGACTGTGGGAGAACATACCTAGCACAAAAAGCTGGCGCACAGGAAAGGCGGACCAATCATCGCGCCCACCATCATGCCGCTGGCGTTGTAAGAATGACGGCCGTTTGAACATCTCGTCGTTTGGGAACCAGTAATGTACTCGGGCCAAGGGAGAACGGGAAATGGCTATAGCAGCGTACGCCAGAATCTCTCTTTCCTGTCAGAAATCGAATGAGGCCGACAGCGAGAGGAGTGTGTCGCCCTAATTTCGCCGTTGGGCTAGAAGGGAGGGAATGCGATTGCGATCAGACTGCGGACGTGAAGAAGAAGAAAACCTCTTGTTAGAGGAACTTCAGCATTGCTTCCTTCTTGTCAATCTGTTTCAGGTGTCTCTCGTTTCAAGGTTCTTGTTTCTCTGTATTCTGTCGTCCCCCTTCCTTTCGGCTTCTTCTCTGTGGCCTCGAAGATAACTCGAGTTCACTACAAGGGAGTCTGAACACAGCAATTCTGGTTGGAACTAGGTGTGTGTAGTCGATGGCTAGAGAGCAACAAAGCTCAACACCAAGTGAAGGATAAGCTGTTGGGAGAAGACGTGTAAATGTATGGAAATGTGTTGGTAGTAGAAGGGTGTGGCAGAGAAGAGGTGAAGGCAGAACAATTAAGCCAGAGGATTCAATGGGACAATGGAAGGATAGAAGAAGGGGATATTGTCGGAAGAAAGGGAAGAGCTTAATTATAAGCAGGAGAAGAGAGAGAGAAGTAATAATCTTCAAAGGAGGATCTGGACGGGAAGGGGAATTAAATGAAGTATCTGAAGTGGATAAGAGGAAGAAGATATGTGATCATTGATCAGGCGAAAAAATAAAATAGAAAAAAAAAATCAATTTGAAAAAGAGAAGGTTAAAAAGTAGAATAAAATCAAAAATAAGAATTATGATTCAAACAGAAAAAAAAAATAATAATAATAAAGTAAAACGTCAACGGTTCAGCATCTGGGACAGGAAGAATCACAATGGAGCCCATTTTGGTTACAGCTGTACAGACTACAGAGGATGATGCAGGATGCAGTCAACAGCAAACAGTCAAGGAACACTAGGACATATGATCCACATTCATATTGTTGATTTTAAGCTATGATGTCTCTAGTGGATAGACAGACATACATACAGCAGAAAAAGGGCAATGAGATGGGCATCCGACTGGGTCCTACATACTCCGTACACAGATAAATAATGACCTATGCTAGCAGCTAGACTGACGGAAGAGAGAATAATAATGACACAGATGAGAAACAAATATTCCGTACTAAGGTAGTAATAAAGCGAAAGGGATGTGGAGCCAATGGCAGAGGTCTCTAAAGACAAGTTTCCAGTCAACCAGTTCCATCCACAAATCATGTCAGGTTGGTAGTCAACCGAAGACAATCAGTTCGGGTCCCTTCAGGTAACTAGAGCTTCGTAAAAGGCTTCCGATACTACTTTGTCCATAGGTAGGTATCTACTTCGTAAGTACATAGTCCGGACAGCAGGACCTGGAAAAAGGCCCGATTGCTCCTGAATCCACTGATCGAAAGAGCGGTCTTATTTTCCTGATCCCTGACGGGGGAGACAGGGGGGCGCGGACAACAAAAGAAAAAGAAAAAGAAAGAAAAAAGAAGGGAAGATAAGAAATCTACATAATGCAACTAAAAAAGCCAGAAATAAAAATATGATTAATAAAATATAGACAAAATACTTCAAAACAAAATCCTCCAACTAATAAAAACAATAATCAAAAAGTGAACAAATAACCCAAATTTGCCCCCCCAGTTGAGAGCCGCCGCCGCAGATTGACCGGTAGACCCAATGACCCATGGACCTGAGCCCCGGGCTCCGGGGAACAGCAGAAGGCGTATATCTAGAAGCGCGCTAAAACAGACCCATAAGGCAATGGATGATCGGCTTTCCAAGAGTATGGTTTTAGTGAGACTTAGTCGAGATGACAGATCTCATTCAGCAATTTAGCACCCACTGAAAGCCCACACCCACCTTCAGATGGTCTTTTTGCCGCCCCCTTCTGTAGCCAGTTTTCCAGACTCGAGTTCTTTTCCGCGTTTGTCTCCAAGTCTGCATAGGCAGGTAGCGTTCATAAGTACGGAGTACCTTGGTCTATTAATTCTCTTCCCCGGTTTGACTTGGAAGTTGGGAATGGGATGATCTGTCCACCGGAACCCGGGGCGAGGCGATTTCTACTCAATACTGTAATCCTACGGACAACGATGGACTAGTTCTCTAAACCACCATTTGTATAGATGTATCAATCGATAAGCAGAAGTATGGTAATAATGTATTGCCCTCCATGACATGCATATCGATCTTTGAGATCCTGCATTCTCAACATTCCCTGAAAGGAGATCGAGTGATCCATGCAAGTATCCTTTCTTCGTTTTGAATGCATTGCACTTCTTGGCTTCCCTTTGTTTGGTTTATGTATGAAAAAGGAAGAGCACCAATAGAGAAACAAGAGAAAAAGGGGAAAGCGAGCATAAGTCTCTGAGAAGTGACGATAGAGATGCGGTGTACCCATGTATCACTGTGCGCTACCATCAAAAGCGGTCAGCCAGGCCAAGAAGGGAAGCCAGATATGCACATTTCAGGGAGAAAGGGGGAATCCCAGAAATGAGACAGGAAGGGAGCTATGAAAGGGAGGGTAAATAAAAATTAAAAATAAAAACTAAAAATTCGATAAAATAGAATTTCGAAAGGAATTAAAAAGAGAAAAGGCACTATCTCACAATCTCATTATTATTGACCTTTAGTTTACTCTGTACACTGGTCGAAAAGTGCGTCAATCATGCCATCTAAACAAGTGGGTCAAATACTTATGTCTGGAGGTGAGCAGTCAACTTCTATTCAGTAGTGATTACTTAGAGTAGTTAATAGGACTAAGCTAAAGAAGGTAGGATGTAAATTCCAATCTTTCATACTTACTGTACTGAGGTGGTAAGCAATAATAATACGCTAGTACTTCATACCTTAGGTAGTCTCCAGGTAGAATTAGATACGTACTTCAGTGACTCTTCCTTTGAGAACTACAGGGTACAGCAGGAGGTGGGCTGCTTCCAAACGGCTTGATCAGAGTGTGAAACGAACGAAAGGAGTGTTGAGAACTTGGGAGGAACGATCCGAGGTCGCCGGAGAAAGAAAAGAAGGATCTTGACAGTTTTCCAAAGCTTATCCACTGCTACTCCGTACACTCCTTGTATACATGCCGGACATATTTATATTGCAACCTTGATCAGAAAAGGGCATTCTCTCCGCCCTACCAAAGTCGTCTCGGGCTCATACTTCACAATTTGGAAATATGGTAGGTACCTACACCATAGTCTTATAAGTAAGTTACCTGATGTATTAACATAATAGTGATCAGTTCTCTCCATACTCAGAGGATATGAGGTTGAGTGTACTTGAAGATCGCTCGACTTGGAATATGGCACTCATAGTAAACCTAGAGTTATGAGTAAGCACTACGATGAGCTTCTCATTTATCTGCTAATCACTTCATCTTCGCCAATAACCCACTGTGTATGGAGTGAACGCATCAAATGGAAAGTGGTCAAGATGTCGTCAAACTGAATCATGTTGATTGATCATGACTTCACTTAGAATCCAGGTCGTTTCTCCACAGCATCTCATCGCATATGTAGCAGCATTCTTCCGTGCTTGTCCCGAATGCTCTCACTACTACTCTGGCATGGTACGTGTCCTTTCTACGGAGTACATTATTGCATTGCAAATGTAGAGAAATGTCGGTAAAAGGCTATTTGACTGTCCAGGACCCCATTGCGCTAGCGGCGGGTCGGCGCTGGAAGGAACCAAGGAACTGGAATCAAGCTACCTATCATAGTTATGGCACTGTGGCAGTCTGGCAGATCTTTCGTCCTCGGTGAAAACCAATACATACCAAGCGGGTCGTTGTTGATCACTCATATTCATGAGGTATCTCTTGTGGTATTATTACCGCCATACACAGACTAGATTCCACTACTGCTACATTAGGTAAATAGTGTCGCGGTGTGGAGCATAGGGCCTGGCTTGGAGCAGTTGAGATATGGAGCCACGCGAGTCAAATGGGGATTGAATCGAAGACGTAAAGAAGTCGTGTAGAATGACGAAGGAATGCAAGTAAAAGTCTTGCTCGCTGTGTCTGTGGGATTAGGCAGCTGGAATTTGATACAGATGATTGATCTTGCGATGTATTGTATTTCCGGATGGTCGAATGTTACTTCCTATACGCTGTACTTAGTGTACGCCTGAGGTTGACAATGGTTAGTGGACAACGTCATAATATCTTGACAGTTAGTAACGAGCAAATTGGCGTCGACATAGTCATAAATGAATGCTGGAACCCTGCGTAGCTAGGTGTATCAGTCTAGTGTACTGTATTGCAGACAAGATTTGATATCTGTAACAGGGAACACACTGACGGGGTACCCCACGCGAGGGAGATGCAACCTAAATTGGCGCCCTTTAAAGCTATCGCTCGTGAGGTTGGATACTGTTGGTATGTTGCGTCAAGCAGAAAATCCCACAGCTGACAGGACATCCACGTCTACCTTGGAGGCAGATGACATTCGAGGATGCTGCCATGAGCAACGATCAACCGTCAAGCGTTACAGCGAAGCCAATGTCGTTGTTTCCATGAAGATTCCGATTTGTTTGTCCAGAAGTGCCTGCTGTAATTTAGTGTTGGGCTTCTACATGTATGCACGAGTTGCATCTCGTTAATATTCCTCAAGTGGTCGTTGAAGATGTGATAGGCGAGGCAAGTAGGGGGCCCTCAAGGAGCGGCTTGAAATTTCAAGATTGAATCACCCGAAGTAGTTCCAGAATATTATGATCTGGCGGTGTCGGGCGTGACATGCCCTTCAGATCCAAGTTGCTGAATGGCACGCAGCGGGGTGTAGATGGAATCACCCGACACATTTTCTCTTAGATCATTTGAATTGTCAGAATCGTGTCTATCTCAATGTCCATTCGGACACCTCGGAGCGGAGAGAGACACAGATATCGCCATGCATCTACTAAGCTGTACTGCTCGCGGTCATGTGAACATTGCCCTCAAGAGCTAGGTAGCCTCTAGGTAGGTAGCTGATGCAGCATGTCGCGTCAAGCTCATTGGACGCGTTCAGATCCTGGACAACCGGGGTGTGTAAGGTATGAACGAGTTGGCGTCAAGCTGCATTGATAGACAATATCATGATGGATTATCAGTTGCTTCGATCATGCTCTCATTCACCAAACAGAGTGGGAAGGCAAAGGCAGGATTGGCAGGCTTCGGTAGTAAGCGGTGAAGGTGCTTGAGGGAGGGGCAGGAGGGGCATATGCAGGACATTCAACAACATGAGCTGATTGACTACATTTACTGCACATCTCCTCGACCCCCTGACCAGATTGTCACTGTTGGTTTCAGTTTACTGCTGAGCAACGTGTGTCTATCGTGGTAGCTTGGGCAGAAATCAAATGGCGGACATTTCATGCATCTGGCCTATGAGCTGAGTCCGAGGAGCAGCCCCTTGCTCGCCTTGCAGAATGTCAACCCAAAAGATATACGGTGAGGGCAAAGTCTTGGATCAAACCACATCCTCACGCGATCGGATCAACACAGCCACAACAGGTAGCAATCTTCGCGAAGGATTCTGTGCCAATGGACAGCTGATTCAAGATTCCATTCTTGTGCAAGGCAGCTTCGATTGTTCCTACTTGCTTAACCCTGTTGCCGGCTGAGCTCTTGGAGCGGGGCACTGAATTGCCCCACGGTACGGAGTACGTCAATGATTGTACCTAAGGTACCTAGGTAGTATGTAGTGTCTGATTGTTTACACATAGCTCAACGGCTGCCTAGCATTCTGTGATATGCTGGATCGGGGTGTCTATAATTCTACAGCGTTGGCTCCTCATCAGGTCATACTTACATCATTTGCTATCATACATAAAGAAGTGACAACTGTCCGTCCCTAGGTTGTTTCATGTTGCTTCAGTTGACAAGAACAAAAAGTTCACATCAGCAGATGTCTATGGTAAGACTGGATGCTCAGTTTTGAGACTAACAGGCATAATGCTCATTTCATGTTTCTTGCTGGGAATGGTACCCGAGTATTATTTTCATTAGATCAAGTCTATGAGTGAGATGAAACACCCTAAGCATGATACTACCAGCTCACAATAAAATGGCTTCTCCCTCTGAAGATAGGCAGGCCTGGTGGATCTCCACTATGGAGCAACGGCTACCACACCAGTCTGTCGGGTCCGACGAAATGTTTCTGAGGAGATGACATCATTTCAATTCGAACAGGAGGATCATGCTTTCATTTGTTTCTCGAACATGCTTCTAGGGATACATCCTTTCAATCCCGCTTGTTTTTTCATGATCATGAGAGAATAGACGGCATAAAGCGGTCTGTACGGGGATGTCGGAACCCTCGGTGGGTATTGATCAAAGAGGTATGTTTCAAGGTGATTAGGTGCTATCCTTCCGGGTCTTTACCAGATCAGTCGATCATGTATCGAATCCTTCTAGAACCAGGGACGAGGCAAGGACTACCTAGTTGCGGATGTCTCAGCACAAATCATAATATTGCGATTCGTGCCATGGGTAAGGTACCTGTCTAGTGTCCAGCCATGATGAGTAAGTGCATTCTTATGGTCCTTATGGAGGTCCCCAACAATTTAACACAGATACCCGTATGTGCAAATGTGGCGGACTCGAGTGGCTGGCTGTACTTAATTTTCTAGACTTCAAGATTCAGCAGTTCGGACTATCAATTCATTGGACGCTGAGAATCATGTCTCAGTCTCTTGATGCTTTGATTCAACAATAAAAGCAACCCAGATCTCTGAAGCTTTTCTGGATGAATTGGGACTACTCATATTCGAGAGACAGATAGCCTCACATTCTGCAACACTGAATTCTGGTTTATCTTTTTCACCCTTTTTGTCTCCTGGATTCTCTACGTGTCGCTGCGACAGAATGATGAGGCAACGATGATGCCATTGTTAAGCCGCCTTGATAACCGCCGATAATTAGAGAGGAAAAGACCGAATTCGATCTAGGGAGGTAAGGTAGTCTAAGGTATGATCCTTCACAGCTGAAGTACAAAATATGGGCCCACCTTCTGTACATCCTGACAACCGGACATGCTTCCCCGCACCAATCATTATCCTCAATTGGGCTCAAGCGGGTACATCCATGGATCTCGGTTTGACGTGAAACAGGAATTTGGGAATCAAGCTTCTTATTGGTTGGCTGGAAACACTTTCTCCAAGATTTCTTGGGACGTCGCAAAAGACTAACAGGGGGAAAGGGATGCGTACCACGGTTACGGAGTACTACCATCATACCAATCATCATTAGACCGATACCAGTCCTCGAAGCCAAAAGTACGATTCATGGTATTTCTGTTCCTGGTACTTCCGGAACCAAACAACGGACGTTCCGTCTCCCCACATCCCAAGGGGGAATTCGTGTAAATGGTGAAGATTATTGTTCGATTGCTCGGGTTGATAGAACTTGATACTGATAGTGAGATCCACCTCGGAATTCGAAAGTCTGGGGAGCGGAGCCAGATTTCAGAAGCACTAGCAACTAGCAAGTCAACGATGTAATGACTACAAGGTTTCTTTCCTCCAATCTCCATATGTTGATTATCCCGCTGAGAAGGTACCCATGACCTGGAACGGAACAGTCAAAAGAATGGCTATGGCGGCATAGATGTGGACGTCAGCTTCTACCCCGTAATGTCAATAGATAGAAACACATGAGATTCTCAGGTGACCACTGTGGCAGTTGTTCTCTGCAGACTACAACTGAGCTAGGAATAATCCAAGTAACCTGCATCCTGGATTATGGAAGCGGTCAAGCCACAAGATCTCCAACTCAATTAACCCATTCTACCATTTCAGTTACCAAAAAGGTCATGCTGATTGCTGAGAGAGTCAATCCAGACTCCGTACTTAGGACCAAAATTGGAGACTTTGTACCGGCAACGGAAAGTATGATCCGGTGCCGCGGTGATGGACTAGACTAATTTGAATCCTCTTGCTAGTGGGTCTTGAACTTTTGCTTTAACGTAATCCACAAGCGAGCGGGCCACCCAAGCGAGCGGGCCACCTCACGCGTTTCAGACGCGGTCACAATACTCAACCAATTCAAACCACCACCATGTCTCCAAAACAACATCAAAAATCAAAA
>NW_020798408.1:0-22666 GCF_002237265.1 Aspergillus thermomutatus
GGGTAGACGGGGTCGATGGAGGGGTTGTTGCCTGTTTCGCCGTAGGCGGAGTAGGTGCAGTAGCTCTATGGGTTGTTAGCTGGGATTTCTGATCGAGGGGAAGGAAGGGTACCCCGTCGAGAGCGTCGAGGAAGGTGTTGAAGAGGTTGGTGGTTGCGACCTCCTCTGGCTCGTAGAGCTGGTCGTCGACCTGGTACAGCGTCACGGACTGCGGGTAGATGAGCGAGTACACCATGTCGATGTCGATGTCCGACTCGCCCGTGTTGAGCGCGCTGTCAGCCGGGGCGGAGAAGTTGGCTCCGTCGATGAGCGCGGGGGTGGGATACGTCCCCTGTGGCACCCAGGGGGCGAAGTGTGCATAGTAAAGGTCCAGATCGGACTTGGCAAAGTAGTCGCCCTGCTCGTAGAGGCCGAGCGAGTTGCCTTTTGCTGCTTTGGTGGCGTCGGGGATCGAGTACAGGGCCTTGATGCACGGAGGGGTCATGTTGTAGCCGCAGGTCTGGAGGTCGGAGGGGAGGGCTTTGGCTGCAGCGGACGGAGATGAGGAAGAGTCAAGGGAGACCGAGTGTACGTTGGAGTGAGCGAGCTGCGAGGCCCGCTTGACATTCGTGCGCTTCTTGACCACGGGGGTCAGCTTCACGCCGGGAGTGATGTAGTCGATGTGCGATTGCAGGTGTTGGGGGATGTGATATCTATATCGTCAGTGGAGTCTTTTGATTTGAAGAAAACATACCCATCACATCCGATGCGCACACCGTCACTGCGAGAATGCTCATGCTCGTAAAACTTGGTCAACAGCAGTCTCTCGGCTTCATGGGCATATGCGTCAAACGCCAGCCAGCCCTTGTTGTCGGAATGAACCACGCGCGAGCCATGGATTCCCGCAGACGACAGCCATTCCCGGACGGCCTCGACGGTCTCAGCGGATGGGGCGAAGGTGTCGTGCACCTTATCTGCCGTCCAGTGTTGGCCATACGTGGGAGAGTCGGGGTGGGAGCTACACGGTCAGACAACTTCAGTGCAATACAGGTGAGGAGACCTACACCTGCATCAGAAAGTCATAGCCCTTTTCGAGGTTATTCTGCGCCAGACCGATGCGCATGGGGAGGATGGCATGGGCGTCGACCCGAGCACCCTGGACCCAGTCCATAGACGGGGCATGCCGCTTTTCATGGAGAACATGTTTGACGGGCGAGGGGGCGGCATGGGCAGCCGTGATGGCCAGCAGAAGGGTCAATTGAGACACCCACATGTTGGCTCAGTTTGTTGAGAGAGATCGACGAACTCAGTAAAGGGGAAGCTTTATCTATCCTGCCATAGCACCGGCTAAGTCATGTCCCCACTTGCATACGTTGATATCCATGAGATTGCAATGCATAGTGCCTGGCATAATGCTAAGCAAGATCAAGCATTCTCCAGCGGGGTTGGTCTAATTGCTTCTCTTATCGTCCAGTCTGATTGATGCAAAAACCTCGCTTGGAGATAGCGCTGGAGATGGCGCCGGAGCTGGAACGGAGTCCGGTAGTGGCCTGGATGGTATCTCTAAGATATAGAAGAAGCCAGTGCGCCAATCATACATTGAGTGAAGAGAATTCGGATATTGATGTAGAGAATGACCTACCTGATCCGATTAGCTTGATGCATGGACAGTGGCAGAGGATGAGCGCTGCAACCGAGCAGCAAAATGCTTCGAATAGTTAGTAGTAGATTGGTCCTGTGTATTGCAGTCTTGATATACTCTGCAGCTAATTGAAGAACCAAGTATCTACCCATAGCCTTTTATGGTCAATTCAACGAAGAAAGGACTGTCCCTCCTCCTCCACCCTAAGACCTTGTTAAAGATATCTCCATGCCCTGAAGCTAGAGGCGCA
Organism: Aspergillus thermomutatus; assembly: GCF_002237265.1. NCBI lineage: Eukaryota > Fungi > Ascomycota > Eurotiomycetes > Eurotiales > Aspergillaceae > Aspergillus > Aspergillus thermomutatus. Next base: position 1,872 of record NW_020798408.1, read on the forward strand.
CCTCCGACTATTTCTACCAAGCACCTAGAAGCCATAAGCAATAGACCAATCCGCAGACCTAGTGGCCCTTACACTTCCACGGCAAATTGATCTGATGGTCTGGCTGAGGTGATGAAAGACAGGATCTTTATTCTCTATCCTCCTATCTTCATTTTCATCATGAATTATGCCATCTGGACTGTTAATTCCGCCATCAGATCAACCTCGGGAATCTTTCTGCCCCACTTTTGCTTCTTTTCTTTCCCCTCATCCTCTGACAACCGACAACTAACTGTACCTCAATCATACAACTTCACAGAATGGCTGATTTCTCTTCAATCCCCATTATCGACTTTCGTCGACTTCAAGATCCCTCTACCAAAGAGGAAACCCTCGTCCAGCTCCGCGAAGCCATCTTCCTCGTTGGATTCCTGTACCTGACCAACCATGGCATGGAGGTATGCAACTTCCACCTCATGCTCTGTTACTGCACTGACTCGAATCCAGGCAACTATTCAAAAAGCACATGCAGCCCTGCCCGAACTCTTTGCGTTACCGGCCCAGGTCAAAGAAAAATGCAACATGATCCATTCCCCCTCGTTCGTGGGGTATACCCGGCTGGGCGCGGAGACGACGGCCGCACAAACGGACTGGCGCGAGCAGTTTGACTTTGGGACTCCGGGGATGAAGCAGTGGACGCCGGACGATCCGTTTTGGCAAAGGCTTGAGGGAGATAGTCAGGTACTTCGCCTCTTGGATGTTGACGAGGTTGGACTGACAATGTAGTACCCTGATTACCCTGGTGCCCGAGAACTGGTGGAGGAATACATTGCCGAGTCGGCCAAGTTATCCAAGATATTCATGCGCCATGTGGCCGAATGTCTGTCTCTACCGCCGACAACCTTTGAAGCGTTCAAGGGGAATATGGACAGACTCAAGTTCATCAAGTACCCGCAGTCCCCTCCAGGATCGCAGGGCGTGGGCCCGCACAAGGACTCGAGCGGGCTGTTTACCTTTCTCTCGCAGGATGATACGGGTGGCTTGCAGGTCCTCAACAAGAAAGGCGAATGGATCGATGCGCCGCCTATTCAGGGGAGTCTGGTGGTGAATATTCAGCAGGGATTCGAAGCCATTACGGGGGGTGTCTGTACGGCCACGACGCATCGGGTTATTGTATGTTCCCTTCTTGTTCGATGCCACCAGAAACCTAATAATAAACAGGCACCCACGTCCAAAACCAGATACAGCATCCCCTTCTTCCTCGGGGTACGGATGGATCTCACCCTGGCCCAGCTCAAAGAGTCGGCGGCGCATATTGTGCAGCGGATCCCGGCGTCGGATGATCGCAAGAAGAGGGCCGTGGATGTTCCGAGTGAGTTTCTGTCGCCATTGTACTCTTGTGTAAGTCTCCTGTACTTGTTAACGCTCTCGAACTTAACGCTCTCGAACTGACTGGTGACTAGTTCGGGGAGGCGTATCTGCGGAATCGCATTCTGAGCCATCCGGATGTCGGCCAGAAATGGTATCCGGAGTTGTACGAAAAGTATTCCAAGCAGGTATTGACGTAGCTAGTAATTGTCCTGTAGCCATAGCCATACTCAGTGATCTAAATCAGGCTGATCAGCAACGGCGATTATTGCTCAATTGGGCTGATTGCGCCCCCATTCCACACCGCGAATCAGACGGGAATCAGCAAAGTCCTTGCAGGATCAGCCCTAAAATAAGAGATCAGACTGGCCAGTCGTATGGACTAATCACATTAGCATCAGCAACTAGTCCGCTAGTCATACAGCTAATCATGCTGGCAGTGGCAGTGGCTGACATCTTCAGCCCACTCATCGGTCTGTGCCCGACTCAATAATCGCATTTATGGATCTTACACCTCCCATCCCATTCTCCTGTCATCATACCACTATCCATAAGAGTATCCATGAATATGGCCCAACTCGCTGCTCTCGGGCTGCTCCTATGTGCAACCCCCGTGTTGGCCGTGATCGCGACCGTGAATTCCCCCTGTTTGTCCATCTGCGGAGGCACTGAGAAGACGGTCAACGACGAGCTGATCTGCAACGATGGCGACTACAATTCCACGGTGCACGGCCTGACGATGAAGAACTGTCTCCTGTGCGAGAGTACCAGTACCACCTACTCAAACCAGTTCGATAGTGACATCTACTGGTTCATCTGTATGCTCATCCCTTGATTGAGATCCCTTGATAGACATGTCCAACCGTACTAATCGTATGTCGATATCTCAGTCAACCAGAAATACACAATCCAGGTCTGCGTCTACGAAGACTCGGCCTCGACCTCGCTCTCCCCCTGCGAGTCGCAATGTCTCCCCCTGAAACCCGTCTTCGAGACCCTCTGGTGGGGCAACAACGTCTCGCTGTACAACTACTGCACCCAGAACAACAATGCCTTCTCCACGTACGCGAGCGGCTGCTCCGAGTGTCTGAGGGGGAAGACCGGCTCCAAGGTCCTGGGCAATTTCATGGATAATATGGTGTCGGCGTGCAAGACGCAGCCGAACGCGACCAAGGGGGAGACGGTGACTCTGGCGCGGCCGTTGTTTGACTTGAGCGTTGCGACGAATTCTTCGACGGCCACAAGTACGGGGACGGCCACGTCGTCGCCGACCTCTTCATCTTTATCCTCATCCTCCTCGGGTCTATCGGCCGGTGCAGCAGCGGGAATCGGGGTGGGCGCTGGAGCCGGCGTGATCCTCGTCGGGGCGTTGGTATGGCTTCTTTTCCGGCGACGTCGTCGCGCTGCGCAACAGACTCAGTCGGTGTACACTCCGGCTCCAGTGGAAGGTCCGGATGCTCAGCCAATGCAGTGGGAACCAGCGCCCTATGCGATAGCTCCTGTAGAGAGAAATCCTTCAAGGCTGGTGGAGGCGCCGAACGGGAATGATGGAAAGGCAGGAGGGTCATGGGCGGCAGAATTACCATCAAACCATTGAAATGTATTCAGAATAGATCTAATGATTATCGATTGAGCTCAAGAATATCTCCAAGCCTAAGGTTTGTTATTGTCTGGACTCTGGTAACTCTGGTTGACTGCGCCATGTGGGTATGTACAGCCAGATGCGGGGTATTTAGATCTGCATCCTCGGCTTCATCTTCACTCACCGTTCTCTCTCTATCATACAGTCGAAATGATTCCGGAATCTGCTGCTACCGTTCTCAAAAACCAACTCAGGTCGGCCAAGGTCTATACCCCCGACTCAGAGGGCTACCACAACACGCTTCAACGATGGTCCGACACGGGCTCCAAACCAGCGGTATGCCCCTTACATCAAGAGCCCATTCTCATTCTGACCCAACAGGGAATCGTGGTCATGCCGACTGAGCCCGAGGATGTCCGCGCTGCTCTCCTCTGGGCCCAAGAGCACCACATCGACCTCGCCGTCAAAGGCGGCGGCCACTCTGTCGCCGGCACCAGCTCCTCCGACGGTGGCCTGGTCATTGACTTGTGCTTGATGAAGTCCGTCTCCGTTGACCCAGCTGCCAAAACTGTCACGGTCGGCGGTGGTGCCACCTGGAAGGAAGTCGACGAGGCCGCTGCCGAGCACGGGCTAGCCGCCGTCGGAGGCACCGTCAACCATACGGGCGTGGGCGGCCTTACCCTGGGCGGTGGATATGGCTGGCTCAGTGGCCAGTACGGCCTCACCATCGACAATCTCCTGTCTGCAACGGTCGTCCTGGCCAGCGGGCAGATTGTGACGGCGTCCGCGACGGAAAACGCAGACCTCTTCTGGGGCCTGCGCGGGGCCGGGTACAACTTTGGCGTCGTGACGAGCTTCACCTACCGGGCCTACGAGCAGACCAACCCAGTCTACGCGGGGATTCTGGCCTTTCCCCCGGACAAAGTCGAACCGGTCATCGAGCAGCTCAACCTGACCATCGCCAACCCGGACCCCCGCGGCGGCGCCATCTGCGTCTTTGCACAGCCCCCCGGCGCTCCCGCTCCCATGGCCAACGTGATCGTCTTCTACAACGGCCCCCAGGAGCAAGCCGAGACGCGGTACGCCGGCCTCCTCGCCCTCGAGCCCGTCGTCAACACTGCAACCATGATCCCCTACTCCCAGCTCAACACCCTGCAGAACCCGATGGCCACGTACGGCGGCCGCAAGTCCTTCAAGGGCGTCTTCTTCCGGCCGCCGCTGGCCCCGGCGTTCGCGCGCAACATGCTGGCGGACTTGACGGCCCGGCTGCAGGCGGAGCCCGACCTGGCCGCCTCGGCGCTGCTGCTCGAGTTCTACGATATGCGCGCCGTCTGCGCGGTGCCGCGTGAGGCGACGGCGTTTGCCAGCCGCAGTAACACGCAGAACGGGCTGATCAACCTGCGGTGGACGGATGCGCGCAAGGACGCGGAGCACCGGGCATGGGCGCGGGAGATGCAGGCGCGGTGGAAGGCGGAGCTGGACGCGAGGGCGCAGGAGGAGGTGCCGCAGTATATCAACTATGCCGAGCGTAAGTGCTGTCCGTGCAAAAAATGGCGACTGCTAATCGATGCGTAGCTGGTGACTCGGTGGTGAACAACATCTACGGCGAGAATCTGGCGCGACTGCAGGACCTCAAGGCTAAGTATGATCCCAACAACGTGTTTCACAAGATGCACCCAATCAGTGTCAGGTAGAGACGGAGTAGATAGAAGCATGAAAACTACAGCTTTGCCCCCTGGATCATATACTTGACCGTCTTGACAGAAGTCCACCCCTCCAGCGCCTCCTCCCCCATGTCCCTCCCGAACCCGCTCTCCTTGACGCCGCCAAACGGCGCGTTGGCGCTGAGCATCGCCCACGCGTTGACCGTCACCTGGCCCGACTCCAGCGCCCTGCTCACCCGGTACGCGCGGTTCACGTCGTTGGTGAAGACCGCCGCGCTGAGTCCGTGCAGGGTGTCGTTCGCCTTGCGGATGACCTCGTCTTCGGACGAGAACTTGGCGATACTCTAGCCATAGCCATTAGCATCTCTTACACTTTCGTAGGGCAGAGGCAAACGTACCGCCACCGGCCCGAAAATCTCCTCCTTCATAATCGTCGCATCCTCCGCGACGTCCGCAAACGCCGTGTTCTGCACAAAGTACCCCTTCTCCCCGACCGTCTCCCCGCCAAACAGCAGCCGCGCCCCGCCCTCCTTGCCCTGCTGGATATACCCCAGGATCTTCCGGTGCTGGTCGCCATTGACGATCGGCCCCTTGGTCGTGGCCGGGTCGAGCGGATCCCCCGCCACCCCGGGGTTCTCCCGCGCCGCACGCACATACGCCTCGAGGAATTTCTCGTAGATGGTGTCCTGCACGTAGATGCGCGACCCCGCGGCGCAGATCTGCCCGTTGTTGGCGGTGATGCCGATGCGGGTCCAGAGCAGCGCGTTCTCCAGATCGCAGTCGGCGAAGACGATCGACGGGCCCTTGCCGCCGAGCTCCAGCGAGACCTTCTTGAGGTTCGTCTTGGCCGCCGCGGCCAGGATCTTGCGGCCCGAGGCGCTGGAGCCCGTGAAGGAGACCTTGCGGATGGACGCGTGCTCCGCGAGCGCCTGGCCGGCGGGGGCGCCCAGGCCGGCGAGAATGTTGACCACGCCCGGCGGGAAGCCGGCCTCGACGATGAGCTGGGCGAGTTTCTGGCCGTAGAGGGGGGAGTTTTCGGACGTCTTGATGACGAGGGCGTTGCCGGCGGCCAGCGCGGGGGCCAGTTTCCAGATTGTTATCATCCTGTTGTCGTTAGCTACTGTTGCCGTTGAATAGAGTGGGAGACGTACAATGGGGCATTCCAGGGTACGATGGCCGCACATACGCCCAGCGGCTCCCGGAAGGTATATCCCACGCCCCCCGGGACCTCGAGGGTCTTCCCGTCGATCTTGTCCGCCCACCCGGCGTAGTACCGCAGATTCGAGACCGCCTGGGGGATGTTCATCCCCATGCTATCTGTGTATAGGATGCCCGCGTCGACGGCCTCAAGGCTGGCAAACTCCTCGGCATCGCGCTCGACCAGCTCGGCGAGCTTGAGGAGGAGTCTGCTGCGCTCGGGGCCGGGGGTTGACCGCCAGGTCTGGAAGCCGGTGGTGGCCGAGGACACGGCGCGGTCGACATCGGCGGCGGTGGCGGCGGAAATGGTGCCAAGGATGCTTCCTGTGGTGGGGTTTTCAACGGTGAGGGTGTTGTTGGAGGACGAGGGGGTGAATTCGTTGTCGATGAAGAGGCCGGTGGGGACTGCCTGGAGTTAGTGTGTAGTCTGATAGGGAGGGAATAGGGATGAAGGTACCCGAGATCTGGCGGCCAGCGGCGCCGGTGACAGTGATAGTGGACATTTGTTCGGTCTTCTTCTTCTTCAATCAAAACGTAGGAGAATAGACAATAATACTCTATATGGGGGGTTGATATGTTTATATGCTTCACCGCATGTTACTCGGCACAATTCCGCGCTCATTCCGAGTGAGTTCCGATGAGCGGCAGGAAGGGATCAACATCCGCTGTCACAGTTTGCCGTGCACTATCATTCATCAGGAAGGCGGGGTGACAATCTCAATGTCGAATGGTTATTTAAAGGATAGGGGTCATTATCGTGAACAATCAGAAAGCATCCTGTGGATCCCGAGGTCTAGCTAAGGACTTGGCAGCCCCTTGACACATCACACCCGCTGGTTTACACGGGCTAGAGGCTAGAGCCAAGAGAATGACAGGTTGCCATCGTATGGGCTAACTCTGAGATAGAGAAGTTGAGCGAGGAGGAGGATGAAGATGCATGTCGTAGGTCAACCATTAGTGTCCGAGACATCTCTTCCATCTGCCACCATTAGAGTACTAGGAATGTATATATTGAACAAGGTATTATGGATAGAGCAACTACGACTTTCAATATTTCATCCACTTATCCTAGTCTCCTGACTCTAGCCATTGCTCTTCCCAATGCAGAGAATCGCTTGCAGATCACCTCGAATGGAGTGTGATCGCCGTTGCAATCTGACAAGCTGGACTACGGACTACCTCTTTGCGCTTTGCACTGCAGTACGGACACCATCCCATCACCATCGAACGGATAAGGACCGTTGTGTCGAGGCGGTTTCTCTTACTCATGGGTGATACGCACTACCAGAAAGGACATTTATCAAGGATCTGGAGGCTTGCAATACTCACGAGATGCAGCAGATGGGATACTGGGATGATGCCCGGCCGTCCGGAGCAATTATTGTTTCGCAGAGTATCTGTCCCAAGGGAAATTGGATATCCAGGGGGATGTGTGCAGGTTAGCTTCCACACGCTGATTGATTTGGGTCTCTTCGAGCTGTTTCCGCTTGCTGTTGAGGTTGAATGGGAGAAGTGGACGGGAAGGGTGATGGAGCTTCGTCAGCCATTTTACAGACAACAGATTTCAGTCCCTACTGCGGACGAAAGCGAATGACTATTGAGCTTGCGAAGACGGCTTGGGGGTCGGTTGATGATATTCAGATCGATCGTGATGCCCTCCCTGAGCACGTTCAGCTTGAAAGCTCGTCAATGACATTCATCGCCATTTCATTAGGAGGATATCACCCGGTCCTTTGGAGGCACTGATTGACACTATAGGGCTGTTGGACGGATGTCTCTTGACTTGGTTTCCTGTTCTTATCTTGCTCAGGGTAATGGAGAATCGTCTACTAGAGCCACGGCTCATAGACCAAGCGGGCTCTTAGAGGATCGATTTATATGGGGTCTCGAAAGGTCAGCTTACTGGTACGTGCAATCTTGTATTCCTGTTGGGCCAACATCCGTCAGACATACTCGTCAACATATCTCACGTAGCTATGTGCATCATGCCATCTAGTATTCGGAAAGCCCCAAGCTGAGGCAATCATCTCCATGTATCAGACACCGTCACTGTCGTACCCGCACACCCAGTCGGCACTGTATACGAACGGTTGGGATCACTCTCCCACACGACGCTCCCATCCGACTCCTTCTTGAAGAACTTGTACTGGAACGAGGTGCCAACAGGCAAGGTCACAGACACATACCACTCCGGATTCGACGAGGTGTATTGACTCGCCGACAGGGCGATCGCAGAGCTCGTGTCCCAGTTGCCGAGTTGGCTGATCGAGCCGGTCAAGTAGATGTCCTCGCCGTAGGTAGTTGTGACGAGTTCCTCGAAGATGACCGGAAGGGCTGTGGCGGATGTGCATGCCGTTGTCGTTGTTGCTGTCGCTGTTGTGGTCTTGGTCGCGCTGGTGGTTGCTGCTGTGGTGGCGGTGCTGTCAGAGCTACCGCAGAGGCCACTTCCACTGACCCAGGACGAGGGCACAAGAACCCGGGGCAAACCGGATGCCATTGGCACGGCTAGGTTACCGCTCGAGTCCACGGTGAGAGTGGTGCATGTGTACATCTCGACGAGGGTGGCGCCGGCTGAGTAGCCCATGCCGCTGAGGGAGAGAGTGTAGGAACTGCCCGAGGATCCCTTGTTGCTGAGGACGGTGATGACTTGGGCGCCGGTAGTAGAACCCTTGCGCATAGCGAGCGTGTTGGAATCGTAGTAGAACGGGTTGTTCTGTTGCATGTTAGTGTAGAATGCAAAAGACATCCGAAGGGAAGTACCTTGGAGGTCACATATCCCGAGTCTTTGGAGATAGCCAGCTTGCGGATCTTGTTGGTAGAGGCGATCCAGCTGTACAGCGTGGCGCTGGTCGAGTATCCAGACAGCCAGACAGCCTCGCGGTTGGCCGGGTCAGCGCCTCCGCTATAGTGCTGTTCCTGTCCTGCGTAGACAATGGGGATACCGTCGGAAAAGAACATGAAGGAGATGACATTCTTGGCTTGCGAATAGTCGCTCGTATAGCTGGCAAAGGTTAGTCCGCACAAATGTAAACGAGGCGAGGACTTACGAGGCAAATCGGGGGTTATCGTGATTCTCGATGAAGTTGCCTAGCAAGGTGGGATCCGCGCAGTCAGACGCAACTGAGCTGATCATGTTGTAGAGACCACTGATGCTGCCGCTGGTCGACTCAAAAGCGTAGAGAAGCTGATAGTAACTGCTCTAGTCAGTATCCAAAACCGCGTCCGGATTATGATGCATACATTGGATAGTTGAGCACGCCATCCAGATAGTTCTGGTATGGACAGGTATACGTGGGATCACCCGAAAAGACCTCGCCGACACAGTAGACGCCCGCAGCGTCATTGTAGCCGGGCCAGAAGTCTTTCTCGACATGTTTCACAGTATCGATGCGCAGACCGTCGACTACCTCTGTCAGTATCCTGCATGCTCAGTGGTGAGGGTTACTGACTGGAGTAGTTGGCAACCAATTCCTGCACCCAATCATACCAGATGGTTCGCACTGCTGTGTCGGTTGTGTCAAGATCGGGCAGTGAGACAGTGGTATCTCCCAGCCAGCAGTCCTCTACATTACTCTGGTTGCTGTAGTCGGAGATGAGACAGTATGGGTGGAAGTAGCTAGAGGAGTCAAAGGGAGAGAAGACGCTATAGTCTACCGAGCTCCCTGCTCCGTCGTAGCCCTAAACGATCAGATTTCGTTTCACGCTGGGCAAAGACACTTACCATATGGTTGGCGACCACGTCGACCATCAGGTACATGCCACGCGCATGCAGAGCGTCGGCCAGATTCTTGAGATCTTGAGCTGCTCCATAGTTGGAATTGACCTCGTAACTTTGTGGATTAGTGTGAATCACAGACCCAGACAGGATGCTCACATGTTCTGCTGCCAGTATCCATGGTAGGAGGTACCATCGCCAGTGTCTTGGTAGAACTGCTCAGTTACTGGGGTGATCCAGATGGCAGTGAATCCCATTCCTTGAATGTAGTCGAGCTGACATGGTTAGTTGCGATTGGCGGAATATTAGACAGTCGTGAGATATGTACATGGTTGATAATCCCCTGCCAACTCCCACCGCAATATAGCTGCAAACGTTAGCAATATGCCCAAACGAGCTCGATAGGGCACAAACTCTTTGCGTGACATCGCAGGCAGCAGTTGTGGAATTGTCTTCTCGGCCAAACCGATCGGTCAGAAGGAAATAGATTGACTGACTGCGCCATTCGGCGGGGGTCAGCGCATAGGCAGCCTGACCGAGCAGGGACAGGGACAGGGGGAGGAGCGATGAGGTCCACTTCATTCTGGCAATTGTGCGGCCCGTAGCGTGGTAGTATGTTCCCCAGACGAGGATATCTCACCGAGACTTATATACCCTTGCTACTGCTCATCGGCAAAGAGAACGCCTTCCTAATACGCTACGGATGTTCAGTCTTGTGCATTCTCCGTGATGACGCGGACGCCGTGACTGCTGTCGAAGCTGATCGATGCGTGTTTCACTCTCCGCTGTGATTGAGTTTGACAAAGCCGCATCTGAAGCCGTATTCATGGCGATAGGTTGGTGACTCCGGCTCTAGGGAGGCAACGAGGAATCAAAACCCCGCTTCAGGTACAGAATTCCACTAGCGAGCTCGGCAGTTGTGCAGAAGAAACGCAAGTAATCTCGCTGAAGGACCGTATACCTGTTTAGTGTAGAAGCAAGGGGGTGATTCGTGGAATCGGCAGTGTCGATTGTAGACGAGGGGATCCCCACACCGGCTAAGCCTACACTAAGGGGTGAAAAGGTTAAGTGGGCAGTCTCTCCATATTCCGGTTGAAGAATCGAGGGGATAGTAAGCCAGACGCGGCTTGGAGCTATGTAACTTAAAACCACGGACCTGATAGTCTCGTTGTAGAAGCCTAACTCTAATCCCTTCGGATGGAGGACAACCGTCGAAGAATTCGACCTTCCCACTGAAATTAGACTACCTCACATGAGAAGATGTCAGACAGAAAATGACGACGAGTATCCATGCCCAACCTAGCAGGGGGCGGCGATATTGCGGGGAATCTTCATATCGTCGGTTTCTTCGGGGACTTCACGCTTGATCCGAATTGGCAACGAGTCCGGCGCTATGGTGGATGCTCTGAATGCGCTCATGTCTCATGGTCTCACTCTCACTACTCCACGCAGCCTGTGTGTTGTGGACTGAATTGCCTGATTAATCACGAGTCAGTAGCATGCACATTGCCAAAATCACTCCATAAAAGCTAAGGTGGAGTGAATCCGGGCCGATGGAGAAGTCCTGGAAAGGAAGATGATAGGCATGAAAAGTGCCCATTTCACCTAGCAGCTGTTAGCCTCGGATATAAGAACCAGTCAGAGCAGCAGAATACAACCTAAATCTCCGTGAAGGACTTACCTGGTGCTGCCGAATGCATATGAATGTTCTCCCGCTATCCGACCTCCAGCTTCTCCCCAGCATATTCGGCCTATCAGGATTAACGGAAATCTCCGTCCTAACAGGGAATCAACCTCAATATCACGCGCAGATGGACCCCGTGGGGAACCTGGCAATATTTGCAGACCATCTGGTGGCATTTTTCTTTTGGTGCGCTCGGGAAATTCACATATCCAGAAGTTGTGAACGAATCAGATCCCTAGAAGCCTAAGAAAAGACCTCAGCAGAAGATATGAGAAGTCCACTCACGGAAATACATTCAAGACACAATCACCAGCCATGCACGGTCAAAAATCTATAAAGGGGGGATCAGACCCCAGAGTTGCCCTTTCTGTCGGGATTCAGGACGATCAGTCTCATATCACCTCCTTTACCCTCATCCATATCATCCTTTCCCTGCTGAATCTCGTCTGTCGACCTAGTCATGCCTCGTCTTTCCTACGCGCTCTGTGCGCTGGCTCTCGGCCATGCTGCCGTTGCGGCTCCTCAGTTGTCCCCTCGTGCTACTGTCAGCTTGGACACCTGGTTGGCTACTGAGACTACGGTTTCTCTGAATGGCATTCTCGCCAATATCGGTGCCAGCGGTGCTTATGCGAAGAGCGCCAAGGCTGGCGTGATCATTGCCAGCCCCAGTACCAGCAACCCAGACTGTGAGCGACTACTCTGACCTGGTCTACTGCGGAACAATCATTGACGTGTGTAGACTACTATACCTGGACGAGAGATGCCGCTCTCACCATGAAAGTCCTGGTCGATCTCTTCCGCAACGGCAACCTGGGTCTGCAGACTGTGATTGAAGAATATGTGAACTCACAGGCCTACTTGCAGACCGTCTCTAACCCATCTGGCGGTCTTTCGAGCGGAGGTCTCGCGGAGCCCAAGTACAACGTCGATATGACCGCCTTTACCGGAGCCTGGGGGCGTCCCCAGCGCGATGGTCCGGCTCTGCGCGCCACTGCCCTCATCGACTTTGGCAACTGGCTGATTGTATGTTCTGCCCTCGTAAGGAGTAGGAAGCGTTGGCTGACATCCACAGGACAACGGTTACTCCAGCTATGCTGTCAACAACATCTGGCCCATTGTGCGCAACGACTTGTCCTACGTTGCTCAGTACTGGAGCCAGACCGGCTTTGGTGCGTCGACGACTCTCTGATAGCGTCTGTCCATCCATTGCTGACCGTTCTATTTACTTGAATAGATCTCTGGGAAGAGGTGAACTCCATGTCCTTCTTCACCGTCGCCGTGCAGCACCGTGCCCTCGTTGAGGGGAGCACCTTCGCTGGCAGGGTGGGAGCCTCCTGCTCGTGGTGTGATTCACAGGCCCCTCAGATCCTCTGCTACATGCAGAGCTTCTGGACTGGCTCGTATATCAATGCCAACACCGGCGGTGGCCGCTCCGGCAAGGACGCCAACACCGTCCTGGCCAGCATCCATACCTTCGATCCCGCGGCTGGCTGCGACGATACTACCTTCCAACCCTGCTCCCCTCGTGCCCTCGCCAACCACAAGGTGTACACCGACTCGTTCCGCTCCGTCTACTCGATCAACTCGGGCATCGCCCAGGGTGTCGCCGTTGCCGCTGGCCGCTATCCCGAGGATTCCTACTACAACGGTAACCCCTGGTTCCTCACCACCCTGGCCGCTGCCGAGCAGCTCTACGATGCTATCTACCAGTGGCAGAAGGTCGGTTCCATCACCATCACAAGCACATCCCTCGCCTTCTTCCAGGACGTCTACAGCTCCGCCGCCGTTGGCACCTACGCCTCCGGCAGCTCCACCTTCACGGCCATCATCAACGCGGTCAAGACCTACGCAGACGGCTACGTGAGCATCGTCGAGGCCCACGCCATGAACAACGGCTCCCTCTCCGAGCAATTCGACAAGGCCTCCGGTACCTCCCTCTCCGCCCGCGACCTCACCTGGTCGTACGCCGCCCTCCTGACGGCCAACATGCGTCGGAACGGCGTCGTGCCTCCCGCCTGGGGCGCCGCCTCCGCCAACACCGTCCCCTCGTCTTGCTCCATGGGCTCTGCCACGGGCACCTACAGCACCGCGACCGCCACCTCCTGGCCCAGCACTCTGACCAGCGGCTCGGCGGGCGCCACCACGACCGCTACCTCGACCACCGCGGGCTCCGGGACCACCACCAGCACCACGACCGCCTGCACGACCCCCACCTCCGTCGCCGTCACTTTCGATGAGATCGCCACCACCACCTACGGCGAGAACGTGTACATTGTCGGATCCATCTCCCAGCTGGGGAACTGGGATACCAACAGTGCCGTTGCCCTGAGCGCCTCCCAATACACCTCCAGCAACAACCTCTGGTACGTGACCATCAACCTGCCGGCCGGCACGACGTTCCAGTACAAGTACATCCGCAAGGAAACCGATGGCTCGGTCGTGTGGGAGAGTGACCCGAACCGCTCGTACACTGTGCCTTCGGGCTGTGGGGTGTCGACTGCTACTGAGAGTGACACTTGGCGGTGATCTGGTCGATAGCTATAGATAGATCGGTGATTGCAGTTGGGTCGGTTGAAATTGAGACGACGATTGTAGGGATTAGAGATTATAGCGTTCTGGAAATTATTTATGGGTATGATGATTCTGACCACGGTGTACTCGTACATGTGAACTAAAAATATCAACGGGGCCGTAGTTCGGTTTCAAACCTGGGATAGAAATGATACATCCCAGTCGGACCTGCATTGGTCTCTGCAGATCACGGACCGTGTCGATCAAACTCGAAGATTATGACGAGTCAAATGGTATTCAGCCAGAGCATGCAGAGCATCTGGCGTCATAACACATATCTTTCCAGAAAGAATGGGCCATCCCTGGCATGTATACATCATGCATTCTGCATTCCGACCCCTTTTGCGTCGCTCGATAGATGCATCATTCTCCAATCCTACGACAACTATAAGACAGGAGCCAGAACCTGAAAACTCAAATGGCAAACTCGACAAAATGCACCTCGAATTCTTATTCCTTCTCCTCGCCCCCTCCATCGCCGCCGTAACGCCTACAACCCGCGCAGAGACAGCCCTCACCGCGCTACAAACATGGTACAACACCTCCAGCGGCATCTGGGATACCTGCGGCTGGTGGAACGGGGCAAACTGCATGACCGTTCTTGCTGACCTGGCGGGTGTTGACGACTCTGCGCGTGATGTTGCTGTCACCGTCTTTGAGAATACGTTTTCCGCGGCGCCGAGATCCAATCCTGCGCCGGGACGGGGGAATAACACGTATAACGGGGCGATTAAGCATCATCGCCCTCAGGACGTGACTCGGCGGCGCGCAGGGGTGGATGTCTCCAAATGGTTGGATGGCGCGTACGACGATGATGCGTGGTGGGCGTTGGCGTGGATCGCGGCGTTTGATGTTACGGGTAGACACGAGTATCTTGATATTGCGGTGGGCGTATTCGAGGAGTTGGTGGGTCTGCTCGAGGCTTCTCTTTCTGGAGGAGATTCTGACGAAGTGCTAGAGTAAGGTGTGGCCGTCAAGGTGCGGCGGGGGGATCTACTGGGACTACACGCATACCTATGTCAACGCCATAGCAAACGAGCTCTTCCTCTCCTTGGCGGCGCATCTCGCCAATCGAGCGCCGAACAAGGAGTATTATGTTGACTGGGCTGAACGCGAGTGGGATTGGTTCCGAGGCAGCGGGATGATCAACACGAACCACACAATCAACGATGGGCTGACGGATAACTGCAAGAATAATGGCCAAACCACGTATGTGAACAATTTTTGACAACCGAAGATCGAGTGCTGACAAGACAGATGGACATATAATCAAGGAGTCATCCTCGGCGGGCTGGCCGAGCTATACCGCGCGTCTCCCAATGCAACGTACCTCGAGTCAGCAGGGGAGATCGCCAGAGCGGCTATTGCGGCGCTTAGTGACTCGAATGGTGTTATTCATGAGTCCTGCGAGCCTAGCAGCTGTACAGGTGACAGCACGCAGTTCAAGGGGATCTTCATCCGGAACTTGCGGTTGTTGCACAGTGTGGCTCCGGATGGGGCATACTCGCGTGTCATTACAGCGTCAGCCGATAGTATCTGGGGGCAAGATCGCGACGCCAGTAATAAGATGGGTGTTAATTGGGCTGGTCCCATTCAGCAGGTGGATGCTTCATCTCATAGTTCGGCTATGGATGCGTTGGTTGCTGCCATTGGATTGGTGTAGTGTCTAATATCTGAGGTCGTCGTCAACAATCTTGTGAGTGATCATGATGAGAGATCATAACGAGAGATCAAATGGTTGGAAATCTTGGTTAGTGAGACTATGAAGAAGGCAGCTGGACCATTGCACGGGATGACTTGTCCTTGGATACCTAGATGGTAGATGTAGATGTAGAATGTGGATGGACCGAGTTGTCTGGAGAAGCACGTGATATCAGCTGATCCTGGCGATTACTCATCCCTGGCTGACTTGTGCCATGGCCTCAGGCCTCCCACTGGCCATGTTTCGGCCCGCTGTCAAATCAAGAGGCTTTCACACTCGGAAATTCGATGCAGACAATAGACAACTTAATTGAATCATGGATCGGCAGCAGTCTAGACTTCCAGGGGGCTTTTTCTCTCTCCAATCAGTGCAATCACTCATGGTGCTTGATCCACTGTAATACCCGCTTCCAAGGCAGAGTCGTGTCAATCCAGATTTGGCTCGATTTGGCCTCGTCCGTACGGAGTAAGCGACCAGCATTTGATCCAGTTCCAGTTCTCCAACACTGTCTAATATCCATGAATTGATGGCTAACTGACTCGGATAACGGAATTCTCGGACTCACTACTAGTACTATGTAAGGTAAGTTGTTCCAGAATCGACTCCGACTGCCATTTCCAGGGATCCGTGGCAGAAATTACTCGCTAATCCCGATTAGGCGATTCATCTCCAACTTCTTCTCCATCTCCTCTTTTCCCTCCTCTTCTCTCTCTCATCTCTCCTCCTCTTCCTTCTTCATTCTCTTCTCCCCTACTCCCCAGCATCAGCATCAAGACGATGAGCTGAGTTCGGCCTCCTCTGGACGACCAGCCAGAGTTGTCTCCGGATGCGCATCCCTATTGCCTTGCAGCTGGGGCTGCTGGTCCTTGTGACCGCCCTAGTGGGCCTGGCCATTCTGTCCATCGCTACTGTGAGCTCCCGCGCTGATCATCGATCATCCGGCCAAGACTAATCACACACGCAGTGGGTGAATAGCCACAATTTCGTGGTTGATGTCCAGTAAGATAGCAAAGCATTCACTTGGCTTTTTTTTTTTGTACGTCTCCCACTCACAGGTTGACCTCTAGATCCGAAGGACTCGAGCTGGTCGCAACAATCAAAGCCAGTCAGATCTCTTCCAATCTCGAGCTTCTCGAATCGACGTGCAAAACCATCGTCAGTCGACTGCTGATTCAAGGTGCTCTGGGCCGGTTTTACAATGGGAACTCGAGTGATTCGAACTGGACCACGTCCGTCACGGATGTGCAGTCGGCCATGGGCAGCAATAACTATCTGGACCTCTATCAAGCCATCATTTTCTCTCGAAACGGTCAAGGAAATCGCCACGGATTGCTCAACGTCACTGCGAAAGATATTGCCGATATCACTCTTCCCTACAGCTACCCGAACGGCTCGGCTGTCATGCTAGGAGATGAGGGACTGGGTTATCCCCCCGCGCTCTACCCCAATCTCACCTATTCCGCCGCCTCCGACGGAAGCAACACAACCGATGTGTATGCCTTTGCGGATTACAAGCTTGGACTTGACACCGCTCTTCTTCTTGGGCCGCTGCCGATCAACAGCTCCTTTTCCCTCGTTTCAGTCACAGTTCCCATCATCAATAATACTTCGGCCACTGACATTCTTGGATACATGACGTAGGCAATCGGAACAGAGAGAGTAAGCTGGATATCACCTGCTGACTGCGTACAGGGTCGTCGCCAGTGCCGCCAATCTGCAGGCCACGATCAACTCCCGCGATGGCATGGGCAATACCGCTCAGATTCTCCTGCTCGGTCCAGCGCGGGCAGAGAATCGGTTCGCCCCGGACGCCTACCCGGCCACAGCGACCTCGGCTCCAGAAGTTGAAGGACTTTCCCACGCCGAGGTTCACTACCTCTTCGAGCCCACTCCACTTCCCGGCCAGAGCAGCAGGCACGGCGGCAATATGAGCATGAACAGCTTTGCCCTGTCCAAGTATCCGCTGGCACTGAAGCTCATGTCTAAACCGTGGGCGCTGTCCAATGACTCGATCAGCGATTTGTCCACCAGAAACGAACACGGATACCAGGTTGCGGTCGGCGCAATCCGGCCTAAGTCGCAGATGGCGCAGTGGATTCTGCTGGTGGAGGAGGCACAGGGAGAGGCATTCGCCCCTATCAACAAGCTCAGGAAAATCATTCTGGCATGCGTCTTTGGAACAATGGGCTTCATCATCTTGATCGTCCCTCTGCTCGCCCATCTGGCCGTGGCACCGATTCGCCGGCTGAGCGAGGCCACTCGCATGTCGATCGAGCCCCCGTCACAGTCTCCGCATAGTCGCCCTCCGTCCACTGGACCGTACATTGTAGGGGCCAACGAGGCGGAGATTGAGCCCCGTACCTTTGACGATCACCTGGATGAGAAGGGAAGTTTCATCGCTTGGGTGAAGCATTTCCGCCGAAAGGACCGGCCCAACAGCGCACACAGCGGTGGCAGTCGCAACCACGCCAGAAATTTCCAGATTCCGGGCAGAGTAAAGGAACGCAAGCATCTCGTCACGGACGAACTGACGGAGCTGACCAGCACTTTCAACGAGATGTCGGACGAGCTTTCCATCCAGTACAATCGGCTCGAAGAAAGAGTGGCGGAACGAACGCGCGAGCTGGAAGCCGCCAAGTTGGCCGCGGAGACTGCCAACGAGAGTAAGACATTGTTCATCGCCAATATTTCCCACGAGCTCAAGACCCCTTTGAATGGGATTCTAGGCATGTGTGCAGTGTGCATGGGCGAAGACGATCTTCCTCGGATCAAGAAGTCCTTGCAGGTCGTTTACAAGTCGGGCGATCTCCTATTGCATCTCTTGAATGACTTGTTGACTTTTAGCAAGAACCAAATCGACCAGGCAATTCGTTTGGAAGAGAGGGAGTTTCGATTGTCGGACATCCGGTCTCAATTGACGGTCATTTTCCAGAATCAGGTTCAGGAAAAACAGATCGACTTCAACGTCAACTTTGTCAGTGGCGACGCCCTTCCGTCAAAGGGCGATGGCTCACAGGAGAAGCCGTTCCTGACGTCTCATCCCGCGTTTGGTCCACCAGGAACCGGCAGGCTGAGGGACATGGTATTATGGGGTGATCAGCATCGTATCCTTCAAGTTCTGATCAACCTGGTCAGCAACAGTCTCAAGTTCACACCCGAGCATGGCAAGGTCGAGGTTCGCATCAAATGCGTGCGGGAAGTGGAAACCCCGGGCAGTCCCAGAACCTCGATACAGGACTCTCGACGCAATTCGCGCCTGCGATCCCGACCTACGTCGCATGCCAGTTCTCAGCCCCGTGACCCCATGGACGTCCTGGTTCAGGAAGAATACCACACTCCTGTGCTTTCGCAGTTGCGGACTCTGATCTTCCAGTTTGAGGTGGAAGATAACGGTCCTGGCGTCGCCCCCCATTTACAGAAGCGGGTCTTCGAGCCCTTCGTACAGGGTGATCTCGGGCTCAACCGGAAGTATGGAGGCACAGGATTGGGGCTCAGTATCTGCGCGCAGCTCTCTCGCTTGATGAATGGAACGATTACCCTTGAAAGTGAGCAGGGCAAAGGCGCCTTGTTTACCGTGGAGATTCCGTTGAAATTCGTCAAAGAGGCATCGCCTAGTACACGCAGTTCTAGTATTACTGGCTCGCGGACATCGAGCGTCCTCTCGCTTGACGATCTTGCCAGTCTCGCGCGGCCACCGTCGAACAATGGCTCTGTTCGAAGCGATCCGTTGACCAGCAATTTCGACAAGCAGGATCTGCAACCTCGACTTGTCGGATTCAGTCAGCCATTCTTTACCCCGACGCCGTCATCCCCGGCATCTTCGAATCCAAAGGTTTCTGCTGCTGATGGAGTGAAACCCGAAGTAGAAGATAGTTCGTCTGGCAAGGTGCGCGTATTGGTGGCTGAGGATAACGTTGTGAACCAGGAAGTGGTTCTTCGGTATGTTAATCTCTAATTTTTCGTGAACAACGTTAACGTCTCCTAGAATGCTTCGATTGGAAGAAGTATATGATGTAACGGTCGTCAAAGACGGCCAAGAAGCCTACGACACAGTCAAGGCGAATATGGAAGATGGCAAAGTATTTGACCTTATCTTCATGGACATTCAGGTATGTATGCAACCATCACTATATTGAAGTAGCTGACACAGGCAGATGCCCAACCTCGACGGCCTACAGAGCACCCGTCTCATCCGGGGCATGGGCTACTCGGCGCCTATTGTTGCGCTGAGCGCTTTCTCGGAAGAAAGCAATATTAAAGATTGCATGGACTCGGGCATGGACATGTTCATCAGGTATGTGCATCTTGCCTACACAAGAAGCCTGTACTAATGGAGGTAGTAAACCGATCCGACGGCCTGCCTTGAAACAAGTTTTGAATAAGTTCGCGACGATTCCGGAAGAACCGGAAAATTAGCCCTGGCGGAAACAGCCAGTAGCAGGCTACTCTTTTTCCTCTGATAGTCTGGCATGGATATTTTAGATACGTGTGGAGTCCATCTATCTTTGACATAGTCTGGTGCATGTTAAGACAATCAACAATGATAATCTGGAAGATATTGTAGAACGTCCTCTCTCTCTACATTACTGTGTTCTTTATCAAAAATCAATACCGCTCGACTAAAAAGTGTCCGGATGATGTACTCCTTAGTCTAGGGATCATTTTCCCATAGTCATAGTGGTAAGATACTTTAACGTCTTTGCATTCAAGCTGGGATCTTGTAAGACGAGCAAAAAGTGGGTAAATTATCAGCTTGAACTTCCAAGGCAGGCACTTTGCTTGAAAGCCCATTGTATAGTTCTCGGCTTTGAGTTTCTGATGCTGAATGATACGACAAGACACAGCTGAAAGCCCCCTTAAAGCTCCAGCGAGTTTCAGATGTTATAAAGACATCGTGTGTTGCTCCAGGAGACATCTTTGATGTTCTGTGACTCTTCCACAAAGCATCTTTGTGATATGGTCTTAATATAACAAAGGCATGTCTCGAATCATCAGCATACAAAGCCATTGTCTACTGCAATGTTCAACAGACTGTCTAGGAATATGTCTTAGTCCATAATATAAATACTCCGCTGTCTGGATAGGGAAGCATCTCATCAACATCGTCTCTTCTTCACATTTTCTACTCGATTGACTTCTCCAACAGCATCTCTAACACCATCAAGATGAACAACAACAACTTCTCCAACAACACGCCCAACTACAACCCCAACAGCCTGCCCAACCTCAACAACGGTATGGACCAGAGCTTCTACAACAACATGGACACCACCATGAATAACACACACAATCTAGGAATGAACTACCTGACCGCACCACCCCCCAACAACAAC